>NC_062202.1:5048453-5118453 GCF_912470025.1 Vespa velutina | reverse complement strand
GTACGAATCTTGAATTTTTTACTATTTTAAAAATATAGTTTTCCTCTAATATACATGTATACATATATATATATATATATATATATAGATAGATAGATAGATATACATATATATGTTTATATATATGTAGTCCTGTTTCTATTGATATTTTTGTACAATTTAAGATCTATTATCTTTTCATAGTTTTATCTTTTAATTATAAATTATCACATCACTAACAATTATTTTCATAGATTTACTTTAGAAACGAAAATTAATGGATAGGAATTATTATATATTATGTTATAGGCTACAAATTATATCATCCTTCTTTGGAATTTATATATATATACTTGATATGAAGTAATAATGCATTTCACAGTTTCGAGCCTTGTAATATGACAGCGTTTCACTGGCCTGTGTAGTAGACTTGAAATACGAACAAATGCAATCTAAACATTTTCAGAATTTGTATTAATTTGTATTAATAAAAAATAAAAATTTTCTTCGTCATTAGATGAATTTAATTGCTCAGCTATTAAATATTTGAATTAGTAAGTTAGTTATATGTTTATATATTTTAGACAAATAAATAGTTGTTAATATTATGGATGTATTAATATTATTAATAATAATTTCTGAAATGTTTCTTTGACGTGATACATTAGAAGGCAAAAAATTTGAATTTATATAAGTTAATAAATGACTGTAAACCTTCAATGTTAATTATTATTCTCATAAAACGTAATTAAGGTATACTCAATACTTTAAATTAGAAAAAGTAAATCATATTATAATAAATAGAACCAAATAATGTATATAAATCAAAAAATGAAATTGATAATAAAATAAAGAAAAATGTTTATTTAAAGGAATACCAAGTATATGGTACTTTTTACTGGTGATGCCGAAATATTCATTGTATAGTATTATGTATAGCAGTAACGAGCGTCCAAAAATTTAGTTATAGTGTATATTGACTTATACAATTTTTCCCCATTATTAGATCACGCTATACTTTATAACATGTTTGACAACAATAGCTTGGTAATATTTCCGACTCTGTATGAGAATCTATAACAATTTTCGGATGAATGGTAGTCAATTGCCGATAAAATCATTTTCATAATAAGTTTATGGTTTATCAGTTGCGTGGGTATGGTTGGCAGTGGTGGCGTCAGATAGGACGGTCTCCTTGCTAGAGTTAGTGGCGAGCTCCTCTTCCCTGCAATACAATAATGTTACATGGCCATCGAGCCTGAAATCACTTACTTTCTGTTTTGAGAAAAATCCTAGTTTGTATCGCACGTGTTATAAGCTTGTATGCTAAAGACGAATGTTTATATGATACTACAAGAATTTTCATCCTACTTAATTAAATATGTAAACTTATTCATGTAATCGTCTAACTTCCTCATAATTAATATATCCTATTACAATCAAGGAAATACCTATTCTAAATAGATATATGTTATTTGATAATGCGATACTAGAAGAAATTTCATATTATAACACAAATTATTATTCACGTATATCGACTATATCCTTCGCAATGTAATGAATAATTGAACCTTTGAGCATTTTCATGAGAAACATGATTCAGTTGTTAACAATCTTTCTTGTGCAACAATAAAATCTATTTGTTGCTTGTGTACAGTAGTATGTGAATAGAAATTTTAATAATGATTTGTCGTATACAATTATCTTTTTAAAGTATTTTCTATATTATTTTCATTTAATTCATATGAATATTTGTACGATCGTATATGTCATACATAATTTATTGAAATCGAACAACAAATTTAGTACACATATATATATACATATGTATATATGTACACATATATATATATATATTGTTTTTTTTTTTTTTTTTTTTTTTTTTTTTTTTCCATTATCGATGTGAATATTTTATGAAAACTTTAATTAAAGGATATATTCAATAATTAATATGAACAAAGGCATATGCAAAAGTGTTTGTTTGTTTTTCTGATAATTTCACATGAAATGTATGATAGTAAATGCTTTTGTAGTAGTCTTAACGGGATTTATTAACGATTGTAATATCATTATGAAGAATAAGTTTGTATATATATAATGTAGAAGTTATATTAAATTATAAATAAAGGGCCGGCCATTGATTATAATTCATTCGCGAAGAAGCATGTAATAATGATTCTTTGAATGTTTCGGCAAAACCTAGCTTTGATAAAATTTGAATTAAAAAATAAAAAAGAAAAAATGAAGCTTAGATTGCGAGTTTATTAAGAGCTGCACTGATGAAACAAAGGTAATGGGCATAAAACAATTATATAATTTGGCTCTGATTTTAACAGAAAAGAGAATATATATAAAAATTATGCAAAGCAGCTTTTATTGCACTTGTCTATCAAATAAAATGTCTATTATATATATATAATTGTTTATACGCCAAACAGTAATGAAAGCACTAACATGCAATCGTACAGTACAGCGCCATAAACTCGTGCCAGCTATTGACATGGAATTATTTCAAGACTTATTTGTCATTGAACATTTATTGGGTATTATAGGCTAAAAATAGAGCATGCTGAAAATACAAGGCTTCAGAACTTTAAGTAATCGGGGCTGTTATGTATAGATAACGCTGTATACTTTGATAGATCTCTCCATAATAATCTATTTATCGATAAGAATGACATAATAGCCCTGAAGAACTTAGTAGAAACTGTGAAATGTATCTTCACAAAGAGGAATCAAAAATTACAGTTCATTATAATAAGTTGTCATGCAACTATATTTTCCTTTTTCTCAGCCTGACTGATGTTGCATGAAAATGGAATTTTGCATCCATTGATAGTAAATAGAGGTAATTCAACATGCCAGGCTCTGATTACGTCAAAATTTAATACTAATTTGGCAAAACTAAGATTATTTCTTAAGCACTCTAGTATCTAAAATATTTAATTTATTACGACATTTTATATAAAGTGTGCAATAATTTTGGATTGTATTGTATAGTAGTATTCGTCCTAAAATATTATAAGAAATAATCTCTTATTTTATAAGTGGTGGTGGTGGTGGTGGTCTTTGATATTTTATATATTCATGCAATTAAATCGGTCAGATAAACCTGTATGATATAATATGTCACCACACATTAATGAATGATTTACATTAAAACTCACCCGTAAAGTCTGCTGTCTCGCAAGCTGCTCCTGCTCCAAATAACATAGAAAAAAATGTTACAATGGGTAACATATACTAATATTATTATGAAATACATATTTTAATCAAACAATAATAACAAGAATTATCAAGTAACAATTTATTCAAATATCTATGTACAACATACTAACAAATAAATATGCCGTTTGTTTAGAGCTTAGAAAAATAAGAATGAAGAATCCTAAAAGTTTTAAATCAAACGTATATTGAAGTAATTAGCATATATATTTTACAAAATTAATATTTGCGTTATTTATATAAGCAAAAAAATTAAATTACAGTATAAAATAAAAACACTTGCTTTTCAACATGCGGATTTATAATATTCATATTGGGTACACAATTCTTGACTTATTTTTCTTTTAATATTTTCTTTCCTTTCTTTTTTTCTAATATCCCACTGGATATAACTAAAATAATAACTTTAAGAACAAATACAATTAAAACAAATTTTTTTGTATAAACTAAACTTTGTATATGTGTTATACAAAGTTGTGCAAATGTATTTATAATCTCCATCTTAACGGAAAAATTATAATATGTGAATGTAAATACATTTTTTAAATTCTATATACTTCACAACTTAGCAACTACATTTTAGCGATGTACTTAGAAGCCAATGACCTACAGCTGTGTAAACATAAAAAGAATCAATTGTAATTTCTATATATATTTTGTACAAATTGTAGCCTATTAATATCTCTTATTTTGACAAATAACAAAGATTTCATGCATTTTTAATATCATATTTTAATGGTGCAAAACAATTAAATAACAATGAAAAAGAAATTAACATACTTAAAAAATTAACGAAATGAAGAACTTGTTTGAGAATTACAAATTTATGTTATTTTAATTAATTTTAATTATAAATATATACAAATAGAATTATAAACAAAAAAATATTCCCACACAATAATAAATATTTCTTACAAATCAGATTTCTTTATCACAGTTGAACTGGTATACGTGTAAAATAAAAAATGCTTCTTTCTCCCTCTCTCTCTCTCTCTCTCTCTCTCTCTCTCTCTCTCTCTCTCTCCCCTCTCTCTCTCTCTCTCTCCCTTCATGCAAGTTTTTTTGTGTGGTATTAATTTTCATTGCAATAATAAAGTAATCATTTCCAATATTCAAACTTTGTTTCGAAGTTTGTATCACATAAACATTGAATGTTCTAGAATTATTTATAAATGTATTTATGGACGGATATATGGACGGTTTTTAAATAGTATCGAGATATATGATACTGCACATATGTATCTTTGATGTATCTTTCTTATAATTAAATATTTCTAGAAAATTCAATGTTCGTGGAAAATTCGTTAATTTTAATTTTTATATTTTTTGGAACTAATTGGAAATAAAAATATCTTGCGTCAAATAATATATTGATAAGTAAACATATAGAGCCTATATGTAAATGTGTATATGTTTGCCTGAATGTACGAAATATCAAAATGACGCGAAACATAAAAACATTATTTATCTAATGATTTACTACTATAAATTTCATGAACTTGCCCTTGAGCGTACCTGTCGTTACCATGTCTGAATAAAGCTAGAATCTCTTCAAAGGTTTTATTTTTGGTCTCAGGAACCTTCTTGTAAGTGAAGATCCAGAAGATGGCTAGGAATGCACTGAACGGTAGGAACGTGTAGTTTTCAAGGCTAGACTGTAACACATGAATGAATATAAGTAAATATATTATAAAAACAAGAAGAACGCAGGTGTATGGTGTGTGGTTAAAAAATGTTTAATCTTGTATTAATATACAGATTACCTTCATGCTTGGAAAACCAATGCCAACCAAAAAATTAGCCATCCAATTGACAAGTACTGCAATGGACATAGCAGCAGGTCTAGGGCCTTGCGAAAACAACTCTGCTGTAATCATCCAAGGAATAGATCCAGGCCCCACAGCAAAAAATACCACGAAACTAAGCGTCGATACAACCGATAGATAGGACATCCAGTCAATCATTTCCTGTACGTAACCAAAAAACTCCTATCAGGCAGTAGAATCAAGTTCTTCTTTCCTGAGCAGCTGGAGGAGCCTCAGGATAACGAAAAATATAGGTAATTATAAACTTAGAAAAAAATCTCATGCAGTGCATAGCCCAATCCTGTGTAAGGTGTTATCGTGATTATCATGAAATATTTTATAGTGAATGTGCTTCATATAATACATTTTTTTTTTAAGCAGCAAAGCATAATTTGCTATATTGAGATAAGGAGTGCCAGGATGATAAGACCTCAATTTAATGTGATTTAGAATGAAAGATAGAATATGATGCACTTGATAAATATGATATTGTATTCTAAAAAATGTTTACATATATATATATATATATATATATATATGTATATATTATATATATATATATATATATATATATATATATATATATATATATATATATACTATAGGTCTACTATATGTATACTATATACATACATGTTATGCGTCAAGTTTACCAATAGAGTATTCTTTGCAGGACATGAGAAATGTTGGTGCCTGTATTTTTAATGTGCTTAATATAGAGTCAAAATCCTGGTCATTTCTGTAGCGATAATGAATGATCGAATAGAAAAGTTGCGATTTATGCATACATATTCTCAAGATAAATATAATATAAAAACACGAACAACAGGGTTGAGCAAAAAACAACGTAGGTTGGTAATAGAAAGTGAATATCTCCTCCAGACTGTCACGAAAGAGGTCATTAGTGGATGAAAGGGAGGGTTTTGGATTATAAAAAGCATTACTAATATTAAAGGAAATAAAATAAAATAAAATGAAATAATGAGTGCTATACTAAATACTTGACAAACTTTTTCACACATTTCCTTTTGTGTGTGTGTGTGTGTGTGTGTGTGTATGTGTGTGTATTGTTTTTGATATAACTATATTTGGATATATCTTTGGATAAGATGAAATAATATTTCATTAATTTGCAGATTTTATTGATAGGAAATGTATCATTATTCATATTTATGATCAAAGTATTATTGTATGAAAAAGGAGCAGTGTCATTAAACGAAATAAATATTTTTAAAGCGCAAATAAAGAATAACATGCAGGAATGTGGATACTTATAAGTTATATGAATGGTTGGGAGGAAATTAAAATGAATCCTTTAAGTGATGCAGATTTATATAAGTATAATAGCGATAGTTCTCACTGTTGGTGCAGTGCTGCACTCCAGCTGTGAACAAAGTGTTAAGTACACCCTTTTCAAAGGTATACAGAAGTGAAAAAGCACAAAAAGATAGCTATGTACAATTCACATTTGTTCGTGATATTGGTTTATCTCATAGTACTTCATGATGTATGATTATTAAAAATGATTTTAAGAGAATTTCATTTCAGTATCGCAAAGAGAAATTAATTGTTTACTTTATACCCATAAAAAATGGGAACCTATGTCTACCTTGTAAACATGTACCCCAAGAAATCTCCAAATCATTTCCTCGAGTTTTTTTAACATAAACTATATACTTTTTAATTTGGAGCAAGAGGAAATAAAAGTTGTTGCTCACCTTTATTAGAAACGAAATTGTGATGAATATTGAAAAGATAAACATGCCACCAAGACCATACAAATGTAAGGTACGCCTTCCTGTCCTATCCATAAGTGGGATCGAAACTAGCGTCATACCAACCATAATGGCACCTATGCCTATGGTTGCAAATTTAGCACTTTCCTCTGTTAAACCTGAACTGGTGAACAAACTCGTGGAATAGTAAAATACCTGAAATATCATTCGATTGTACCTTCTATTATCGATATACAATTAAAATTGCATTACGTTTATAGGTTGACATCTACTCACGGCATTAATACCAGATAGCTGTTGCGAGAGTTGCATGACCACACCAATTACAAGAGGTGCTCTTAACGTTGGACTACATATAAGCTCTGTCATAGAGATCGTGGATTCAGCTTGTTGAGCTCTTTCCTCTGCTCTCATCTCTTCGATATCTTCCTCTACCTGATTGCTAGCTCTTAATCTTCTTAAAGCTTTCCGTGCTTCTTCCTCCCATTGTTTAGTAATAAGTAAGTATCTAAAAATAGATCGTTTTGAAAATGTACGCGATAAGGATATCTAATATAACTTTTAATATTTGTTACAATATATAATAAGTATCATACCTCGGAGATTCGGGACATATTGGAAGCAATAATAGTTGTAGAATGGCAGGACAGATAGCTAATCCTAAGAGAACAGGCCAACCCTCGTTTGTCCCAAGGATTTGCTCGATGCCCAGCACCTGGGAGACCAGGAGGCCCACCGTAACAGCGAGCTGGTTCACCGTGCCTAGGCCACCTCTTAGGTTCAGTGGTGCTATCTCCGATATGTACATGGGAACCAATGAGGTATTTAAGCCACAATTAACACCGATGATGAACCGTCCAAAGAACAACATTTCGTAAGAGTGAGCAATCTTTGTACAACCCATCAGGCATGCCCCCACGATGCCCAGCACGTTGTTTAGCAGTAAGCCCCCCTTTCTGTGGTCGTGGGATATAAGAAGAAGAAGACAAAGAAAAGGTCGGGAACAAAAAAAAAATATTTTTCATATTAAAGTTAATGATTTGTCAGATTTAGTAAGATTATCGATCTCTCTCTCTCTCTCTCTCTCTCTCTCTCTCTCTCTCTCTCTCTCTCTCTCTCTCTCTCTCTCTCTCTCTCTCTTTCAGTATTATACTAACCTGCCAAATCTGTTGGCAATTATTCCTCCGCTAAAACCACCTAGCATACCACCAATTGCAAATATGCTCACCGCTATAGAATATAGTTTTTTAACAGAATCATCAGTAATATCCTCTCCGTATCTATTTTTATACACATCTTTCATAAAATTCTCTATATTCTGCAAGAAGATAAGGATCTTGTGAAGTAGGTTAATAACTAGGTTCTTAGATATAACATTTATCATTGCTTATGAGAACATACCACTTCGGGTGCGTTAATGACTCCTGTGTTATATCCAAATTGCAACATGCCCAAAACAGCCGCCAATATCGCATACGATAAGAAAAATGTTAAGCCCTGCAAGTATTAATATGGCTAAATAATGGAGACAAGCGAATTGGAAACAAAACAATTTGCAAACATAAGTATACAAAAAAAAAGGAAAAAAAATTGGAACGATAAAAATTGAGACATTCTTTATGCATCATTTTTTTTTTTATAAAAAATACTTTAAAAGGTTATTCCCAAAGATATATTAAATACCTTAAAGTAATAATAAGGACAAAATAAAATAATGCAAAAAATAGTTTTATTCACTTTCCCATTGTTGTTTGACATTGAATAATTGTGAGATAGTTACAACATAATATACAAAATTATCTACAAAATAAACGTAAAACAGATTGCGGCATATTGTACATCAGGATAAAAGATTGCGTTAATTAAAAACTAAGGCGTTATACATAAAATCATGGGTAGAAAATAAAATTAAAAGAGAAAGTTAATGTTTTGTCGTTATGAGTGTCACCTGTTCCAACAGTCTGAGTTTTCGCCGGTGTGAATGCTCTTCCAGACGATCTACATATTCTCGTAACTCCTCTATCTCCTCCTTTACTTGCTGCACGGTGTCTAGCTCGTGCTATGTTAAATGAAATATATAAGGTCTATATTGTACATAAAAGAGATGTTATCGTAAAATTTGATCTATGTATATTATATATATGTATATTATTTTTCCTACGGCGAACTGGAATTAATTTTTTTTTGTCAACAATATATTCTCTCATCAAATTATTTGATTACACCTAGTAGTAAATTAGATGTATAAAACGAAATTGATTCCAGCTGTGATCATAACGTTTTTATTTTTCGTCTAATTGAATAATCTTCTAAGTTTCGAATACGAAGATGTAATAATTTTTGTGAGCGATGATAGGCGATGGGACAAGTACCTTAATCGCAACCATATCCCTCTTCACCTCGCTGACTTCGCTCTGGCAAGACTCAACACTTTTGGTGAGCTCCTGTAGCTGCGTGCGTATCTCACACAGGGCGACAGTAGTCTCCAGCTGGCGGTCACCCCGCTGCAGCTCGTCCAACTTGGCACTCAAGTTCATACTCATAACGCTGACCTGTTTCTGCAGACTGCCCACACACACATAGCCACACGTAAATCTTCCTGGCTCGGCCGGGAAAAGAGATCGACATTGTCGAGCACATTGACACTATAGACCAAGGCCAGCTAGTAGTCTTCAAGGTTAATTCAACTACCTTCGCGGCCGCGAAAACTGCCGAGCCTTTTCTTTCCTATGAGTTATTGCGTGCAAAGAGAGCTTTCTCTTTCTCTTTATAATCTAATACGAGTATATTAAGGCTTTATGACGTGAGGAAGGGGAAGAAAAATATATATAAGTACATATATATATTTTGCAAATATACATATATGTAAATGTGTATATATATATATATATATATATATATATATATATATGTATATATATGTATATCAATAGGTACACCTGTTTTTCAGAAACTTTAAAACGTTCACCGAGTCCTGCATGTTCTGCTCGGCAGTCAATAAAATATCGATTATATATTTTATTTAATTAAAATGTTTTTTTTTCTTTATTATGAATAACGGTACCGATTTACGCTATATATATATGTATATATGTGTATATATAAGTATATATAAACATATACATATACATATGCGCTATTATGCGCATACACTCACATACCGCAAATTGTGTAATATATGCGCATGTATATGAAATGCGTACATTGAAAGGTATTGTCTCTCTTACGTGATTCGTTATATAAATATATAAAATATATAACGGCTTGCGAAAGAGACATGGACAGAGACAAAAGTACAAACGCCACTAAAAGCATGTCTATATGTGTATAGGTATTTTAGGTGTGTAAGAGGGTAAGAGATGCTACATCAGTAATAATATTTTTCGCAGCTGTGCACATTAGACGGTAATTTGTAAGGTGAAAGAGAAAGACAGAGAGAAAGGCAGAGAGAGAGAGAGAGAGAGAGAGAGAGAGAGAGAGAGAAAGAGAGAGAGACAGAGAGAGAGAGAGAGAGACAGAGAGAGAGAGAGAGAGAGAGAGAGAGAGAGACAGAGACAGAGACACAGAATAAATCTATAGAATCTCGTCGTTTATTTATTTATTACGTGTATATCATCTAACAGTCGTTCTCGTCGTTTATCATAATTTATTACCCTCTTTCTGCAAAAACAAAGGTTAATAGAGATCTCAGAGAAAGAAAGATAAAGAGGAGAGAGAAAGAAAGAGAAAAGTGTAACGTTGGTGCGTTCTATGCAGAAGAGGGTTTGAACCGTTTCTTGTGTTATCTGTTTATCATTTTAATTAACAACATTTCGTTGTAATATTATATATGTAATGTTATATAAGTGGCAATACGCATGATCAACTAAACACGATGCGGGAAGAGTGCAAAAAAAGAATGGGTCACATGGCGATATGAAAATTCTAATTTAAGTTCAATGCGTTCGATAAATACTTGTTTATACGTTCACACGTATATACACGCTGTGTATATTATATACATATATATAATATGTATATAATATATATATATAATAAATTCGCGAATGATATTGTCGATCGACGATGATATTTAGTAAATTTATCAATCGATGTGCACAGCAAAGCAGAAAGGGTGATAGTAATTAAAGATGGAAGAGAGAAAAAGAGAGAGAGAGAGAGAGAGAGAGAGAGAGAGAGAGAGAGCAAGAGAAACAAAGAAAAGGAGAGAAAAAGGAAGTTGCTGCAAGGCGTGTGTCGTCGAGTATGAAAGAGGTGAATAGCAAAAACGAATAACATATGATTCAAAGTTACGTAAAGAGAGAAACGATGAGAAATGTAGCAGGAGCGAGATGCATCGTGATATCGAAAGAAAAAGTATAAGAATAAAGAAAAAAGACGATGGATGTAACGATAGAAATATGAGAGGAATAAGAAGAAAGAAAGAGAGAGAGAGTGAAGAGTGTAAGATGAGAGAGAGAGAGAGAGAGAAAGATAGAGAGAGAGTAGATAGATAGAGCAGCGATGATGTTGCCATGTACCTGGGAGGTAGGGAGACCATGGCTGTGTTCCGAAACTACAGTAGCCTCTATGCCTCCCCACTCACTCCTCTTGATTCAGTATTTCGTCTTATTCTCAGATTATTTGTTCTTTGCTTTGTTCACACGACATATGTACGTACGTTGGATTATCCACCAAATCCAATGAATTGACTCTGAACGATTGCACTGCTTGTTGTCAAGTGGGTCCACAACCAAAGTGGAGGGGTAACGTGTGGCGGGGGGTATAAAAGGCCGACGACGCCCGCCCCTGCCTTCTCTTATCACTCACTCTGTAAATCTTTACCTAGTTTGGAAACACAGTCGTGGTTCAGTCAATAATTATGTCAATAATGATATATTCGCTCGCATTTAGTAACGTGACGTTCAATTCTTCTAAGTAAATATAGGATAGAGAGAGAGAGAGAGAGAGAGAGAGAGAGAGAGAGAGAGAGAGAGAGAGAGAGAAAGAGAAAGAGAAAGAAAGAGAGAGAGAGAGAGAGAGAGAGAGAAAGAGTTAGAGAGAGAAAGAAAGAGAGAGAGAGAGAGAGAGAGAAAGAGAGAGAGAGAGAGAGAGATAGTGGTCGACGGCCTTCGTTTAACGTGCGAGAAAAATGAAGGCCGTCATATAGTATATAATAATATAATATTATTATCATTAATATTAATATATTATTGTGTTATTATTTAGATTCGTCATCGCCATGCGACGCACCGCCAGCTTACTCACCCCTGCCGCCCGCGTCCACAAGCGAGCTTGCAATTTGAATGGACCATCACTTTTATGCGGAACGAACAGTTGGCAAAATAATTCACAAAAAGTCAGCATGATGTCGATGAGCGACGAGAGAGAAAGAAAAAGAGAAAGAGAGAGAGAGAGAAAGAGAGACATTAGAGTCGAGTACTCGAACAAGTGTTAAAGTTTGTGTCTTATTATTATTATTATTATTATTATTATTATTATTATTATTATTATTATTATTATTATTATTATTGATTAACCTACCCTCAGACCGATAGATCATTCATATATCGTACTTGTTCGTCTACTTGACTTGGAGTACATGATCGAATGGAATGGAGCAATCAGTGGTAAGCCTGCGAGCGCCGCAGCCAAAGAATTCAAGTAACCATAACACAACGTATTGCCAGTGTTCGAAATATTATCATGTTTTATGAACTAAGGGCGTGTAAATATGTACAAGGATGGATCTAGAGCGAATGTGAATCATGTATAAATGATGAAATGGCATGGCAAAAAGCCTCACATTCTCGGAAAGTACATAAAAGAATCTTATGGATAAAATGATAAGTAGGAAGAGATATCGTTTATATGTTTCTTTTTTCCTTTTTGCTTCCTTTTATTGCCTTTTTTTTATTTTTTTATTTTTTCTTTTTTTTTTCGTTGTAGATGAAACAATCGAGGGCACCGCCACTTAAGCCAGAATTACCTGGATGCATTTTTAAATACCGTTGGAAATAGTTACTTGAAAAAAGAAGAGAAACACTTATCTACGAAGTAATAAGAAGTTCGAAACATTCTTATCTATGATGAAGTTTGCGATCAGTAAAAACTATCGATTCGAGCACTTTCGAGCACTTTAGAATGGTCAAAAGAGAAAGAAAGAGATAGATAGATAGATAGATAGAGAAAGAGAAAGAGAAAGAGAGAGAGAGAGAGAGAGAGAGAGAGAGAGAGCGCGCAAAGTATCCTCTTAATTGATATGCAAGCTTCAAGAGCTCTACCGACGAGCTATCGCGGTGCTAAACTAAATTACTTTTCAAGGTTCAAGGATGCTTGTAAATATTAAAATATATCTACTCGAAAGTATACTTGGTACATTTTCAGACGGACTAAGATGTTTTCTACGCTTCGTTCATTCAGAGAAAAAAAAGAAAGAAAATATATAATTTTATTTTGTCTGTTGATCTACGTTGGAGTCTATGTAACTACTGTTCTGTACAATTTCTTGAAAAGCAAAAGCGCTGTATGTACTATGTAATAAATATGTTCAGAACTATAAAACTGGATTAGCCCAAATCATCGTCGGTAGAAATTTATAAATTTTTAACGAATTGCGTCTAATTTGTAATTATTCGTACATATTTTGCGGTGTAAGAAAGCGATCGTTGTAAAAGATAACGCGATATTATAATAGATTCAAAATAAAATAAAGTCATCGTCATTTGTTTTTTCAGGTGTTTTTCCAACTTGTAACGATCCAGAACCATTCAACGTCGAGTCGATCAACCGTGTCATTCTTAACAAGTAAATCAACGCGTTAGATACATGAGTAATGAAAAATGAATGAGGAAAGGGAAGGAATTCCAATGTGTTTCAAAGTTCAATTTTCAAACAAAATCCTATTGTTTGATCTTTTGTCATTCTAGGTAAAAAAGGTCTTCAAAGAAATTCTTCTTCTTTGACGTGTCTCTTACGAGACATATCTCCAAAGGAAGAATCCAGATAATTCTCAAGAACATTGGTGGCGACGCCAAGTAACCTCTTTGATTAGATGTACTCTTCGAAGCATAGTCCTAAAGATAAAACATATTGCCTTTCTTTTCGGAACGTCTTGGACCAACACGTTCGTCGTAAGAAATCAATCGAACCAGTTAGAATAAAATAGCACTCTGATATACTACGTATCATAGTGTCGGATGTGGTCCACTGTAGAAGAGAAGGGAGAAGAAGAAACAAAAGGGAATTGGATGGGAGAAAGGTAGATAGTTATAGATAGATAGATAGATAGATAGATAGATAGATAGATAGATAGATAGATAGATAGATAGATAGATAAAGATATAGATATATAGATAGAAGGAAAAAAGTGGCGTACGTCGAAAACGTACCTTACAAGCAACTCCCGTAGAGTAGCTTCATCGTCCTCCTGTATCTCTTCCTGCGTCTCATTACTGAAAAATCCGCGGCTTGAGCGATGCTGATGATGGTGCCTAACGCTCGGCCTAGTCGCACCTCCGGGCGGATGTTTGCTATGTAAGCCGTGATGATGATGGTGATAATGTTGGCCGGTATTGGTACTGGCCGAGTGCAGGTACCGAGCAACGGTGCTACTGCTTGTTCGCTCCCTGGTCAGCTTGAGAGCGGTCGCAGGAGGTGGCAGTACGGCTCCTGTACCGGACTCCACGTAACTCCTACGCGCGGCATACTGCTCCTCCTCCACCCTGCTACCGATATTTTTCCTCTCACTCGATGATGGCCTGTCGGCCGATCTGCTTCGCGACCTCGAGTCGCCTGTTTTCTTGCT
Organism: Vespa velutina; assembly: GCF_912470025.1. Classification (NCBI taxonomy): domain Eukaryota; kingdom Metazoa; phylum Arthropoda; class Insecta; order Hymenoptera; family Vespidae; genus Vespa; species Vespa velutina. Next base: position 5,103,922 of record NC_062202.1, on the reverse strand, counting down.
AGTCGCGATGGTGGTGGTGCCGATACTCTCAGTATCGTGATATCTCCACCAACCTCTGTTACTTCTGCTGCTACCAATTTCTTTTTGTCGTTCGAGTCCTCTCTCTTCCTCCTCCTCCTCCTCGTCCTCCTCCTCCTCCTCCTCTTCTTCCTCTTCCTCCTCCTCCTCCTCCTCCTCCTCTTCTGCTCCCTCTCCTCCCTCTTCTTCTTCCTCCTCTTCCTCTTCCTCCTCCCCAACGACGGCGGCCCCCGCCGGCCTTACCTCGGTATCCTGGGACCCCGAAAGGCCCGAGATCTCTTCGTATAAGTATTCCGAATCTGGATCCGTTGATACTGCCACGCTCTGCCACAACTGATTTATTGGTTTGAAGCCGCGTGGATCGGCCATCGTTCGGGCTGCTTCAGGGGGCAGACAGAGAGAGAGAGAGAGAGAGAGAGAGAGACACACACATAGATCTTCTGAGAGAACTTTACGAGATGATCTTTACAATCTTTTCCTCTTATTCCGCGATGGTGCTTCTTAAGGACCATCGCTAGTCTCTTCGATTAATTTTAATGGATTCAAACGATTCAATGTAGATTTCAATTAATTGACAGACTTTATCTTTAATAATCTATGTGCTGTCGAACGTGTACATATATTACTTATATATATTAAGAAAATTTCCAACTCTTTTCTTCCACAATGGAACTTGTAAGGACCATCGCGGTTTTATCGAGCGGCTAATCATATCTCTGTTGCACGATTCAAGGAACTCTGATCACGCACCTTATGCAACTTGTGCATTGCTAATGTTAAATTTATTATCGAATCGTGAACTACTACCGAGAAGCATCTTACCTTAAGAACATTTTTTTCTTGGATCAGTCAACGACGTTTGTGTGGATAATTCATTAAAATACTTGTTATTGCAGTAGACAGACAGGAAAGAAGGAAGAAAAGAAGCAAGTAAAGAAGGGAAAAGGAGAAGAATTACTTATTCACGCAAACTTGCGACGTTTCATAAAATCCCGTAGTCTGCCAATAGGCATGTCTTGCGTGCAACGCTCTCTCTGTTAATAGCGTGTCTGATAGTTTTGAATACTACGAGTCAGAAAGTTGAACTCTTAGACGAGAAACGAAGGATATGCTCAAAAATAGGAGACAGCAGTCTCCTCTCATGTATTCGTATTAGTATCAATGCGATCGTATTAGTGCGATGCGTGAAATTGGAAATGGCTAACTAAGTTACTGCAAGATGATACTGCAGTAATTAAATACATAAAGAGTTTACACGCACGATTGGCGATAGAGGTGCCACCTTAATTACCTATAACGTAGCAGGACATTTGCTTTTAATACAAATGAATAGGAGAATTGTTGTTATTGTTTTGAATTAAAAAAATATTATATACGATCAGTACGATGTATAATGATCTAATTAAAATTCAAGTAAGAATTAAAAGAATAAATTGAAGAAAGGATCGACGTAATAGATCGTGTAAATAAATAGTTAGCTGTGTGTAGCTTAGGCATAATTATCGTTTCTCGATACGCATTATTAGTAGTTTCTGCAGTATTATTTTTTATGTAACCCATTGCAGATAAGGATCGAAGACGATTTAAATTGATACGATTGATCGAATCAATGATGATCCATTTCAATACGTTATTAAAATTTTGACGAGATTAATCTGCATAATATGTTTATCTTTCTTAATAACATTTTTTTATCTCTAACTTATATATTCGTTATCACCTATTCCGATACTTTTTTCTAGGAATAGTCACTATATCTCTTGAATTCCTTTTTAATCCAATAGAAATGAAAATGACGCAAGATTCCTCAAAATAGTTAATGTTGGTCCACGTTTTTTCCATAAACAATGAAACGTCAAGACCACTTGAGAGATTTGTGAGAAAAAAAGAAAAAAAGAAGAATAATCAGATATGAAGAGGGCAATTACGAAATCATTATCAAGATATTGTATCGCGCAATAATTTACTATTCCATCAACGAGATTGCACTTCCCCCGCCACTGAAAATGTACACTGCGATGTAATTATCGTAATTTTTCTTATCGAATGACCGTTCAATAATAACACGAATAATGCAAATACGAGATTGTCGCCTATAATACAGTTCTTCATGGGGTATTATGACTTATCAGTAAATAAATCTAATTATACACACACACACACACATGTATATGTATATATATATATATATATATCTTTTTTCTTTTTTTACAGAGTAAAAATATAATGGACTCACCTTAGTAACTTTGCAAGCCATCGTGCCAGGCGATTAGACGAGGCGCCAACAACGTTTCTCTCTTCGATGTATATCTCCGAGCGACGTACGCCACGATTTCACTTTTCGTTTTCCTTTTCTGTTCCTATCGTTTTGACTCCCGTTCTCGCGAAAAGAACAAACGAACGAGCGTATTTTATTTCCTTGATATTGTAACAGGAAAGTAAGATGCGCGAGGAGGTGTGTGGGTGCTTTTGCACGGCGCTCGATGTTAAGCGAAATTAACGAAGAAGAGGACGACGTTTTTGTCACCGTTGAAGCACTTAACGAGTGCTTTCTACCAAAGCCCACTCTTCAATTCGATCGATTTCGGCTTCGTTTCGATATACGAATTATTTGACCTGAAACGAGAAGACAAATATAGATATTATCGTTGGTTCGTTTCTTCTTTTTTTTTTTTTTTTCTTTTTTTAACATGTTTCACTTATCGTTATCGTGTTTACAATAACTAATAAATTTTTCTACACGCACGGAACAAATGTTAAACGTTTCAAGTGCCTCGTACTTAATTAAAGCTTAATAAAAATATGATATCGTGGTAATATTTCATCGCGTTATTTATTATCTTGTTGAACTTTTGCCTATTAGATTATTCGATTATTAACTATGATTAGATGTAATCCTAAATTGGAGAATATTTCAAAATTTACGGAAACCCCGTACACGTAACTTCGATATAAACGAATTAACTTTATTTATCTTCATTTTTTCCTTCAACATTTACGTATACATGTTTATTGCAAAGGAGGATTTTCGTTTCTTAATTGAAACGTATAATAACTTTATCATCTCGTTAGGAAAATATAGAGATTTCAAAATAATTTTGAGTAGGAGAAATATATTACGAAATGGAATGCGAAGAATGTTCGATCGTTATCGATAAAAGAAAAGAAAAGTGGGAATTATCGTAAGAAACAAATTACATAGTTGGCTCTTGGTTTTCACTAGTTTTCCTGAATAGATAATTTGCCGACTTTTCTACGAGCACCCAAGTATATTCCTTTTCTTCACCTGCTTACGTTAATTCGCTCTTACTATTTCAATATTTTTTCGCATTATCACAGACAATATATGTTTTTAACGAAGTAACGAACACTGGACGACCATATCAGATACCAATAGATGATGAAATCATAAGACGAATGGAAGCTATTCAGAATTCAAGGCCGTTCGAAAGTAAATCCACGATTCAATATGGTGAAATCCTAAAGGGTCATTTACGTTTCTGTTGTTTCTCCTAACGTCATTCTCTCACAGTTTATAACGAATGAGATTAACTTTATGATAGCAATCAACGACTATCACAGTATCATGGATATTAAGTTTAATGCCAGGTTTTCTGTCTCTCTCTCTCTCTCTCTCTCTCTCTCTCTCTCTCTCTCTCTCTCTGTCTCCCTTTCTATCTCAAGTTTCTCTATGTTCAAATATCAAGTTAATATTCTCGCATTATCATTAATAAACATTCACAAAGTAGAAAAAATGTCTTTTGTGGATTTTTTCTTTGTGCCGACTACTATGTCGCCTACTTTTAGATTCACTACTAGAATAAATAGTGAAACGATATTTATTATCAACTTTTGATTAAAACTTGCGACAATAGATAACTAACGCGTACGAACTCTTGGACCTTTCGTGTGCCCACGTACATATATATATATATATATGTACACATATTCTCGTTTATCGAATTGTTTAATCATATAGAGAAAAAACAAAAGTCGAAATCTTTTCAAGAAATATGAATTATAAGAGAAAAAAGTTATTTCCTACATAGTATCGTTAAGGGAAATAAATCGATGAAACGAAAGGAAGAGCTAATTCTTCTGTCCTTTCGTGTTTCGTTGAAAGAATTTCATTACGCCATGATTTGATACGGTTGAAAACGCATCACTCTCACGGTAACAAGCTGTAACTATCGGAGAGTACGGCGAACTTTGAAAAAAGTTAACGGTTGATAGCAATAGAAAGGTGTGTAGCAGAGAATATATATGTCATACAGGGGTACATTCATACATTTGAAAGAAAAGAGAATGTGCCGTACCTTTTTCTTGTACACACAGTTGACTCGTTAAACGCAGGCAGACACGTATGTACATACGTACACGTCAATAATACGGAATCTATATGGGACACGCACGCGTATTATTAGATTTTCGCGTACGGACCGCGCACACGGATCGTTACGAGGAGGCTAGCAAATACGTCCTCGTGAACGTTGAATCTCTGAGTGGAGCTTGGAGGGGGAAAAAGAAGAAAAGAAAAGGAAAAGATAAAAAGTAGAAAAAAAAGACAAGGAGGTAAGAATGGAAGAAGTGAGGCTTGAGCGCGAGTTTAGATAAGCGAGGTCATTCCGGCAACGGTTCTCGCTCGACTAACGAGTGCATAACCATTGAGGTCTCTACGAGATTCCTCGAATCTCTCCCTACCACTATTATTTACGCCCTACTCTTTCTCTCATCATTTGAATTTACGTTCGAGGCTCTCGTTCAGTTTCCTTATATTCCTTATATAGATATACCTATCTCCGTCTTGGAATCGTTTCTACGCGCATTTGTTGCGCGTTGCTCGTTTCCTACCAACAAAACGATCGCTCTGACTCGCGTTGAAGCTGTCAAGATTTCTAATAGATAATTTCGTTGATCGGTATATACCTACATATATGTACATATGTATTCACCGTTGAATATAACCAAGCAGCAGGTGTTGAGCATTCATTGTCTTGCATTATCGCTAGGAGGAATTCTTTAAACGTTTAAAGAAAAACTTGAATCGTAACTCGAGAACGAGTTACATTGTTTCCCCATCGACTCTCACGTCGATCGATATCTTCATTCTCCGAAGAGCAATGCCTTGTAAAGTTCTCCTATCGCGGGGAAAATTTAATTCGTTGGCCTGGCAATGTGAGGACATCACGTTACTCCATTAACATTATTTTTCTCATTTCGAAAGATTATCCTTGCAACCGTCACAATTAACGTCGTTTTTACGTTTATGCAACAGAGTTAAATAACGATTCGTGGTTAAATAAAAAGGAATGAAAGAAAAGTGGAACACAAACGAGCCGTACATGTGTATTATATCGCATGATCGTCGAACGTAGTGCGTAAATTTAGTTTAACATCGTTTTATATCCGAATGACCTTCGGGATATTTTTTTCTTTTTCCTTTAAATTTCTCGTAACGTCGAGTTATTCGTATTTCAATTCTTTAACTAGCTAGCTTCGATGTAACCAATCTCTTAACAAAACATTTCATAATTTTACCAACGCATAACTTTCAGTCAACGACACATTCTCTTACTCTTGCTTTTCTTTCTTGTTTTTTTTTTTTTTTTTTTTTTCCTCAGGATCAAATTGGCTACTGTTTCATCGTTATTGTAAATATGCATTGATTCAATAAAAATGATCTTCAAGAAGGAGAAACATTTAGAATTGGAGTAACGCCAATGGATTCTATCTCCCCCCTCTCTCTTTCCATAGAATATGCTTCACTATGCAAGACATATAATATCGTTGACGGGATTTACACGAGCCTCAAAGGCTGTAATGGTAAAACCACCTCTATAAATCCCTCTATAGTAAGTTGACGATAGTCTAGCACATGAATGTCGACCTATCGGTTGCCTCGATGCATCCTGGGTAGAACATCCCTGAGATATACCACAGGAGGTAGAGATACGCGATAATTAACAGATTGCATGACGGTAGCCTATTTTCAGGCTTTTAACCAGCGTGACATATCATCGGGTCAAGTACGTATCGTAAGTTAGCGATCTTGAAACATTTTCGTAAGTTCGATCTATTCAATGTTTGATCTTTAATCGGAAAACGAAAAAGTTCAAATATGTATATGTATATATATATATATGTACATTATATGTACATATATATATATACACATATATATATATATGTATGTAGATATATATATATATATATATATATATATATATATATAACATGGGTGATCGATCAAGTAAATATGAAAGTAAGTAGGTCACGAGCATACGCGCCCGTCGGCTAAGACTTTCCCCCTCTTTCCCCCTTGGCCCTTCACCGTAGATCCTAAGGCAAACTTCTCGAATTTACTGCGAACTTTTTGGCCGCTGTCAGCCACGAAGATTTATTAAAAACTACGTACTGTTGACGATGAATCGTCACAAACGTTCCATTCTTGAGAGAGAGAGAGAGAGAGAGAGAACTCTTGCACTATGATATATTATTTCCTTTACTTTACATATCTCGAGAAGTTCTCTGCTTTAGACCAGAATAGAAAATGTTAATCATTACATTTTTTTATTTGTTTATATTGTCTTCATATATCAATAATTTTCTTACGGTGATTCTTATTCGATTTCACGAATTTAAAGGCAAATCAAATTTCCATAATAATTACTATTTCGATTTGTAAGTGATCTCGATTATAGGGGCTAGTTTAATCCATAAGACCACAGGAGATAATTGCAATCCTGACCACTTTAACTCTAAGCGTTATAACTTTAAACAGATATTCGGATATCGAGTTAAGCATTCTGCGAAGAGATTATTCAAAGCCTCGATTGATTTTTCAACCTCTCTCATATATCTTCATTGGATTGAAAAATAAAGAAGAAAAGTCTTAAGAGAGTTATTAACTTATATTCCGAGAATAAGTTTTGTTTATCAAACATTTGTCTGATCAATATACCACTCGTTCACTTATACGTCTCATCTATAACATTTCATTTAATGGGTCTCGTTTACTTCTTTCGGTCTTTCAATATAATAATGTTACCGATGAGAAAAATCAAAAGCAAAAATGCACATTGGTTTTGCGTGACTCATCGAAAAAGATAAGAACGAGCGTAAGAATCTTTTTGCCACTTAAAACGGTATCCATTCGTCTAAGAAGTCTTTAATCCCAATAATGGTTTACGATATGATATCTTTCAATATACTTGTGAAAAAAAGAAAATCAAAAGTACATACTTAAGCACATAGATTTTGAAGAGCGAATCTAAGAAATAAAATGATAAGAAGGAAGATCGATCATTCCACGTCCAATCATTGGCCTCTCTTTGAAGAATATTAAAGGATTTACACGTAGAATATACGTTTATCTACATGTTCGATTTGATATCAAAAGATGGGCCTAAGGAAGGGATCGTAGAATAGCTCGATCGCTTTGCGTTTCACACGCGAGCACAGCGTCGGTAAACGCAATGTTTCCTGGCACGATTGACTCCACCTAGACGGCGCGGCGCCTCCTCGCGTTTCGTTTGCCCGCCTTCAATCTCACACTCACTCTCTTTCTCCCTTTCTCTCTCTCTCTCTCATTCTGACCTCGTCCCTGGTGCTGCTATTCCCGCCTAGTGCTTCCAAAATTTCGCGCGAGTAAACCAGCCCCTCCCGTCTCTCATTCTTTCTCTTTCCCTCCTCCATGATATAACGCGCGCGCGCGCGCATATACAGAGGGAATGCAAAAGAAAGAGAGAGAGAGAGAGAGAGAGAGAAGATACACGTCAAGAGCAAAAGAGGGAGGAAAAGATACCCCCGTAAGTTTAATACGCTCTAGAATAGTATGAAAACGATGAAAGAAGAATCGATTACCACGTTGGCGAGGACGGCCTTGGAAAAGAGAACGTAAAGGAAGAAGTAAAAAAAGAAAAAACAAACTACTCATCTCGTTGGCATGTGTAGGCGCTTAGAATTATCGTTGCGTTGAAAATATAAAGATTGAGATGTAAGGTTGATCGAGAGAGTAAATAAAAAGAATAAAAAAAGTCGCGCGGTCCTTCCCGGAGTGATCTCGAGCGAGCAAACGGGCGTTGCAAGCCACGACGACGTCCTCCGGTATCGATCGACGAAGGTTGGACGAAAACGAGCTTCAAGACTCGTCCTAGCCTCTCCTCGAGATATTACGAAGGAACGCTAAAGATGTCGTTCGTGATCTTCTCCGTGAAGAAGAGACAAGAGTCAAAGAGAAAGAGAGAGAGAGAGAGAGAAAGAAAAAGAGACATACGATTAGAACTTACCGTCATGTTATAAGTAGTTCGAGTCACAGGTCGCAAAGTAATTGAGTCTTCCCAGCCATAAAAAAGTCCGCTAAAGAGAGAGAGAGAGAGAGAGGGAGAGAGAGAGAGAGAGAGAGAGAGAGAGAGAGAAGAAAGAGAGAGAGAAACAGATAAACGGATAGAGAGACAGAGAGTCGCAAAAAGTCACGAAAACGCACGACAACGGAAATATATCTTGTTTCTTTCACGGTATCGTCGTCGTCGTCGTAGAGATCTTCTTCGTGTAAACGGCAGTATTGGCAGTGGCGGGAGTGAGGAGGGCAGATACAGCGTTGGCGGTGGTGGTGGTGGTGGCGGCGGCGGCGGCGGCGGCGGCGGCGGCAGCGGTGACGGCAGCGGTGACGGCAACGGCGGCAGCGGTGGCGGTGGTGGCGCCGACGACGACGACGACGAGGAGGAGGCTGTCGGTGACGACGACGAGGATGTTGTTGTTGTTGTTGTTGTTCTCGTACGTGGCACTTCTGATAGCGATGACTCTTCCTACCAAGTCACTGTTATTCTCGCGAACCGAAGACACCATCTCCTTGCTCGTCCGATCGCGTTCACTCTCGACGACAATGCCGACGCCCGCACTAGCCGCGACGCACCAAGGTCGCGCTACCATGAGTAACATCGTCGATTAAATGCTAACGTCATCCTCGTCCTCGTCGTCATCGTTCTCTCCTCTTCTTCTCGTCCTCGTTCCGAGCACGATCCAAGGCAAACGGCTGGCCAAACGCACGAACCACCGATTCCTTCGCGAATCCCCGAGAAACAATGTCGAAGAAAAGAGAGAAAGAAAAGCTTTCCGGGGACAAGGAATCGAGGAAAAGGCGGTGGTCGTCCCCCGTTCGACTGCACGACACCGATCCTTGATAAAAGGAGACGCCCCAACGCGGGCCACCCAGTTCGACGTATGGCGAGCGACGGCTCACCCCGCGGATCCGTCTGTGCTCGGGCCAACTCGCGCAGTGCCGTATCTAGGACCACCGCCTGCTTCGACGCCAACCAATCTTCCCCCTCCCTTCCCCACCACGCTCATTCTCTAACCCTTCCGCGAGCTCTAAGGCACGATCTTTTTTATATAATCTTTTTCTTTTTTTTTTTTTTTTTTTCTCTCTTTTTTTACCCCCGCTTAACCCTCCCAACGAGGGTTCTATAAAAACCATCCGATGATGAAGATCTTAACTGGGAGATAGGAAAGTGGTCATAGATTTGATGGTGGCATCTTGTACATATTTCTGCGAAGGTATCAACTTTAGTCATTTTTAGAAAAGTACTTTATATTTAACGGTTACCTTTAAAATAATGTAACACTCTTTCAGGGATCAGGAAGAAGACGAGAAAAAAGAGGCCGTGAGGGTAAAGAAAGGGAACGATTTTAGTATCGGGCCCTGGGAATAATACGGGGCGACCTGGAACCGTCGGGCACTCAGCGGCAAGGCGGGGGACTAAGGAAACCCTTGAAATCAATAGCCGGCCTCTACTGCCACCGCCACCCTGATCAGGCTCCGTTCTGCGCTGCACATCCGTCCCCTCGCATCATCCACCTCCCTCCTTTTAAAGCTCCTCTCTCTCTCTCTCTCTCTCTCTCTCTCTCTCTCTCTCTCTCTCTCTCTCTCTCTCTCTCTCTCTCTCCTCCGATTCTGATTTATCTGCACGACGTAGCCGAGGAAGCCAGGAGCCGCACTTCAGTTCGCGCTCGAACGTCCCACTAGTACGGGCACACGTCATTCGTTGACTTTTTTAGCGGTGTTCCATGTGACGGTGAAGGAGTAGAAGACGAGGGTAGAACGATCATGAATCGTCAGCCAAAAATAAACTTCTCTCTCTCTCTCCCTCATTTCTTCTTCTCCTTATCTTTATTATTTATCTTTCATATTCAGGTAGTCAATGATAATAGATTGGATAATTTAGCAAAGGAATAATTCGAAGAATTTAAAAAATTGAAATAGAAATTGAAATATCATGATTACCATCGATAATTTCGTTCGTAATGGAACGAGGAAAAAGATAAAATAATGGAAACTGATACGAATTGGAACACCTTTCGTCTACTCTCCATTAGTTAACGATCTTAAAGAAAGTAGCTCTTGCATTTTTTTATATTATTTATTAATTCGTTGCGAGGCTGAGTTAAACACGATGCAGGAAGCACGTTTATGGTAGGTGCATAATGCATGCGAAGAAATGGTTTTGCATATCGACGAGAACGTATATTCAGGGACATTGCAGGCGTGGAGGGTTGATGCAACTTTTTTTTTCCTTTTTTTTTCTCAGGCGACGTAGGCATTCGCAAAGGTAAAAAGTTGAAAATAAAGATCAGGAGGAGATTGTGCGTCACTCGAAATAATTTCTCCACTGCAGTGTGTAGATTTCTCCACCCTTTCGATGATGACCACCCGGTGGCACCTTCACTCCTCCATTCACCCACTTCTCTGCCACGTACAAAGTCGTTACGTGTTTATATGTATGTGTGCGTGTGTACGAGGATGGTCTGATTACGGTCTGACCTACTCTACTTCGGGCTAGGGCCATACGATTCTCTTTCTCTCTCTCTCTCTCTCTCTCTCTCTCTCTCTCTCTCTCTTTTCTTTTTTCTTCTCGTTTTCGAAAACTTATCGCGCTTATCCGACCTTTCTTCACGTAAGGCTTACAAATTAATTATAAAAATTCGGTAATATTCTACTGATAAAGTTTATTAAAATTAATGTTTATATTGAAATCGATGATAAAATGACACGATACACAACGTCTGTCGGATTCTTTTTTGTTTAATGCTTTTCCTAACGGACGTACAATTCTGACGCAAAAGATTATTATTAATTAAATATATCAATGAAAAGAGATATTTTTTTTTTATAAAGATATTGACGAAACTCGAACGATACCGTAACGAAACGACGAATCCTCGGCCAAATGAAGAGGCGCGAGTGCCGTTTCGTTTTGATTTCATTCGAGCTTTCTTCAGCAAAATATGTGAATATAATCCATTGGATTGTTCCGTCTCTCTCTCTCTCTCTCTCTCTCTCTCTCTCTCTCATTTTTATATAAGTAAATCATTTAATGTATATTTTCAACTCGTTACAGAGATCGTCGACGGAGATCTCATTAAAGAGATCCCGACCGTTTTATATTATTACTATTACTTATTTATTATTATAGAATCTTAAACGGCTTTATATTAATACGCGAATGCACAGAACAGACGTGCATTATAGAGACACGAGTAAGTACCTTATGTACAGAAAAACGTGGCACGGATTATCTTTGCCGACTTTTTTTTTTCTTTCTTTCTCTCTTCTCGTTAAGTAACACCGGAAAGCCGATATATAATAATGTATGTGTTTGTGTATGTCAAGTCTCTCTCCTCCACTTCTCCTTAAAGATACAACTATATATTAACCTACGATCCATCTCTACGATCGTAAACAATTGTTAAAGAATTGTTAAAGATCTGATAAATCGTCTGGCGTTTTTCGCAAAATCTATTTCTTCAGGTTGACCGTATTAGATCTCAACGTACTTGTAATAAATAATAGTATAAATAATAAAAACGAACACGGTTGCATTGTGACGTATTATATTACGTATGTATATACGTAAATTAGAGAAATATAATTATGATTCATTATGAATGAAAGACAATTCATAAAATATTGTGGGAGGAGAAAAAAACTGAAATCAATTGAAAATTTAGTTAAATTACAAATAGGTAGTTCGCCATTGTTGTTTTCTCTTAACATAAATATATAAACATTTAAATTTTGTGTATACCAAGTGCGAAGACATACTTTATTTATTATAATTTCTAGCATGCCAACGTGTTGAAAGTGTATTTCTTTCGGTCGTACATGTACTTTTCCCCCCCCCCCCCCTTTCTCTTCTTATTTCTTCGTTTATTGAGAGAAAAAAAAAAAGAAAGGAAAAAAAAAGAAAAGAAAAGAAAAGAAAAGAAAAAGAAACCGAGCGATACCGTGTCCATGTAAGCCATGCTCCACTTTAGATTCAAAAAGAATTTAATGACAGAGAGGTACAAAGTACAAATATTGTGTAGTGCGACATCCGAGATATCTTTATTTTTAATTTTTATAAGACAAACATAAAGAAATAAAAATTACACTGAAGCGTCATAAATTCAATGCATTAACTTCTTAAATTATATGCCACTGCTGGTTGATGCAGTCATCACTACCGTATGGACAATGACGAACCACTACTATTCAGTCAGCCCCCCTTCCCTCTCTGCTGTATCTTCAAAATAAATATCTTTGAGCAAATCGAACTACATAGAAAATGTAGAATGAACAAGTTGAAATCAAAATGAAATACAATTGAATGAATAAGGCGTTAATTACCTATCACAGTGTTAACGTGCCCGAGTTATTCTTTATAGAACACACACAGTGTTTACAATGATGCTTGATCTCATTAAATGGTATTATTATATATTTTTCAATTACTTTAATAAGGAAGGAGAGAAAAAAAAAAGGAAAAGAAAAAAAAAAAAAAAAAAAAAAAAAGAAAGAAAGAAATTAGAAATATGTTAGAATATTCGCGATTAATTGGAGTGAGATCTAAATGCGCGGATCTAAAAAGTAGAGTTCAAATTTAATAAATGATAGATCTTTGGACTATTTGGAAAAACTTGTCAAAAAATTTGTTTAAATTTCTTCAAATGAATATTTTGTATAGGTGGTAATCTGTTCGGCTTAGTGGTGGCATGGTAGCAAAGACACAGGACGCAGGCAAGTGTTTTAAAGCGAAAATCCTTTTGTAAGAAGTGTATGTGTGGGAAATGTGTTATTAACGAATACATAAAATCCTAAACGTTTATCCAAGACATGCTACTCGATATTTATTTAAGTTTTCTACTTAAATCAGTAACATTTCTTAGATGCTTAACAATTAACTAATGTGACTTCAATACCAAACCGTTGGGTTGTCGCTTGGAAAATAATCGCTTGGTTGGAGCATAACAAACCGTTTCTTAAAAAAGGATTTAAAGTTTCAAATGCTGCTTTACCGGACAAAGCACATTCCCATAGGAAATAGCCCTATTAATACAGACCACTATGTTAATACAATTTATAATGAACAACCAAGTAATGGTACGACTGAAATTATTGGTCTTTGCAGTCTGAAGATGGCAGGGGGACAGACTAAGAACGTAGGGGAAGAAGGGATGTGCCGATGTATATTTAAAGAATAAGGACTGCTCAGATTAGTTTTCCCAACAAATAGCCTACTATGACCATAGCAACGGCAATGAGAAAACTAGTTGACGTCGGAGAAAACTGATTACTGTTCTGTGCGGGCAAACCTCTAGCTTCCTCCAATGCTGCGTTTCGGTATTTCATTAAGTCTCTCTGTTGATAAAGAAGAAAAAATAAGTGTCAATGCTAATCAATGAAAATAAATACCTACTATTGATTATGTTGGGAGAAAGAAAAGAGAAAAAAAAAAAAAAAAAAAAAAAAAAAAAAAAAAAAAGAAAAAAAAAAGAAAAGAAATGTACAAACGATTTATCGAATTATCATTAAAATATGAAGTAAAGTTATTTCCTATCATTTACCCTAAGTTGAAGGTTCTCCTGCCTAAGAGCACTTTCCTCTACTCTAAGCTGAGTGACTTCTTGTGCAGCTTTTAACAATTTCTCTTCTGTTTCTTCCAATACCTAAAGAGTAATGTTTATAGTATAAATAATGTTTTTCTCTTGAAGGTTGCAACATTCGAAAAAATCATTGGTATTATTACCTTTGGAGAGGATTTCACAGAATCACCAGTACCTTTATTTTTCTCATTATTCGTATTAGTATCCGACCTGGTTGTCGTAGTAGTTGTAGTTGTTTTAGTTGCAGCAGTAGTTGTTACCGGATTCTCGAATACGCACTTTAACTTAGAATCCATTAATTGCTCTGGCTTCGTATCTTTCCACTGCAAAATTGATGTGCATGGTAATAAAGATGCATCATAATTAAAGATACATTTTTGATGATACATACGACATCGTTATTTAAATAATCATCTGAATCATTATCGGGAGCTATTAAACTCTGAACCATAAATTTGTGTTTATTTTTGTCCGCTGGATCAAAATCACAAGGTTGTAAGCACACTAAAATTCAAAATGTTCTATCTTATAACGTATCCTTTGTCAAAGGGTTTTTATCGGTCGACAATTAAATAGATTTAAAAATTAACCTGCTATTTCGGCGACCTCCATTGGCTTTAAAGCTCCAGAGTTAGGACGTACGCAATATTTCTTTGGTACGGTCGTCTTTATTTTAAAATATACTTTGTCAGAGGTAGGATTTATTAGTTTTATGTAAGATGTGACTGGAGCTCCAGTAAACGGACCTAAAAAGAATTGTTGCTGTAGTTCTTTCGAAGAATATCGATACATAATACAAATACATTATAAAATAATATATAATTAGTAAATATACATATATATATATATGTAAACTAAAACTATATTACCATTTTACATTTTCATCGTGTAGAAGATAATAGAATTCTACTGAAGTAATACTAATTAGAAATCATTATTTTGATAAAAATATTAGATATGGTATGGCTACATATTGTAGCTGTCAATGCAACAATGACGAAAACAATGACATAAGCAGAATGTTTTCACTGGAATAAGCTAATTGAAAGCGCTCAAGTTTCTTTTTTTTTGGACCAATGGTTTGATCAACGATTACAGATATGTGTTTGTGGATATTACATGAAACGTGGGAAAAGCATATGGAAAATTCATTAATGGCATTGCCACAAAAGTGCATCTAACTCTGTATGTATAATTACGCGCGTATTTTTAAATACGAAAGGCAAATCTGTAACCAAAAATATACGCAAGACCGAAGGTAAACGGTGAAGAAAGAAATGGGGGGTGGGGAGTGACACTCACACACACCACGCACGCACGCACGCACACGCGCACACACACACACACACACACACACACACACATACATACATACATACAAACGAGGATAGTAGAGTCCATATACGTGCTGGATAAGAAGAAGATGGAAGAAAGAAAGAAGAGAGAGAGAGAGAGAGAGAGAGAGAGAGAGAGAGAATAAGAGAGAGGAGTAAAAAGTTAAGCGAACAATAAAATGATCGTCTTGGCTTTGACAGCGATTAACGCGAATAGGGTTAAGTGCGACTTTGCACTTTTTATAGGATTTTCTCGAACTGAAATTTCTAAACTTGGCAAGGATCGTTAAACAGTAAGAAAACATTCGAGAAGAACCATTCTCTCTCTCTCTCTCTCTCTCTGTCTAGCTCTATCTCCATCTCCTTACGTCATCTTGACAACGCAATGTGCTGCACCGTGTGCACTCGGATTCGTTCGAATGAATCGGCTACTTTTTGTTGTGTGATCGCGTGAGATATACAAGCAAAGTTGTACAACTAAATATCTCAAAGAGGTAAACTTATAACCGGACAAAAAGGAGAAGGGATGGGGATGGAGGAGGAAAAAAAAGGAAGAAAAAAAGAAAGGCGTTGTCGATAAATAGGATAAATTACGAAGATCGTTGATCTTTCGTACCCCTGAATCGTAGCTCGTTTTCCGGCTCGATAATTAAAACTTGCGCAGGCTTCGCCATCCTATATTTTTCAATGTCGCTCGACAATCCAATGGACGTTGAATCGCGTCACCTCGGTGTAAAGAGCTTTCGTTTCTTCTATTTTATTAACAGTGACTTAATGGATTTTTACTTTCCGTGTGCTCGCAGTGATATTGTTAAAACGGCACCACTGCGTTTCTCGTACTCGCTTTCCGAGATTCCGTTCAACTAATTCCAATTTTTCTCTCTTCTCGCGAGCGAATACGCATGCGTCACGACGGAAATTATCAGGCGTACTTGGACGCGTTACGTCACGACGATGTTACCGCGGTAATCATATTCTCTACTTTTACAGACCACATGTAAATTTTAACGGTGAGAAAATAAGGCCTAGAGGAGTGGGGGAAGAAAAGCAAGACGAAAGCAAAACAAGAGCCACGACAATTCGACAAAAAGTCGTCTAACGTTGTACGAGAATATGTAACTTTCAATTTCGAGACAATTTCGAATCATCTTCCAACGGGGTTTTTTTTCTTTTTTTTTTTTTTTTTCCTTTTTTTTTTCCTAAGCCGTTTATCCCGTTTCGCAATTGTTACGAGCTCTCTGATTTTTTTCTCCAATTTTTCTAAATACTTCGTATCTAGTATACATATGCGTGTTTATACACCTTTCGTTTTCGTTTTCTCGATAATATCGATATCGTCCTATCACATATATCGTTCTATACATTCTCATTTTACTTTGCAATTAAATTTCGCGCGTCTATCAATCCATTTATATATATATATATGTGTGTGTATATATTAAATACTTGCCTTGTTTGTTTGTTTCTTTTCGTTTAAAGAAGAAATTTAGACTTATTTTAACATGAGAATTGGCATTATAAATACGACGAAAAAGATATTTGTCCGTGTGAAAAATGTATTCGGCCAATGACATTGTCGCTCCGATAGCGTCGCTATTCATTAATTCGCTAATCTCCCACAAAGATTGCCAATGGCGTATGAATCGTAAGTAACATTTAGAGATCCAAAAACTATATATAGTTTCTGCCAACTTGATATTACGTGAATGTAGGTTTAAAGAGAGTTTACGATTTTTCTCCGGGTAATTTGAACAAACGCGTGTGGTTTGAACATCGCCATCGGAATCATTTTAATTTATATAATAATAATAATAATAATTAATTATTATAATAAGTGGTTTAAGATTATGGATACTACAAGCGCTCCGAATCTAAATGCCGAAATCTATAGAAATTTAACACCGGCTGATCGTCCACCGTTTTCCGACAAACATTTACAATTTATATTAGTATACAATGGTAATATTCAATGTTTTGTATATGAATTTAAGCATAATCAATTAGATGTGTGCGAACGTAAAATATATGTGAATCAATTAACGTTTACATGGCCGATTGATCGATCGATTGATTGATTTACAGAAAATAGCGCTATTCTTGGTGCTAGCAATATGACAGATCGTTTCTGGGCTGGTACTATGTGGTATTATAATGATATATCAGACTTTAATAGATGCAAGGCCTTTTTAACGACCAGAACTATAAGTGGTATATCTACCGGAGCATATCTAGAGAAAGAGAAATTCGTAATCGGCGAGGATAGCGGTCTGTTACAAATTTTGGGCCTAGTTGATATACCAGATCTGGATCAACAGGAATTACAATCTTTAGGATATGCTTGTCAACATGACGATACGCTTACAACGGTGTCAGTATTCTCTGACAATGCACATTTGGTGACAGGTGGAATGGATTGTTGGTAAGCTCCCCTTACCTCGTTTGAGATAGAACTCATCGCTTGAGAAAAACATAGAAATAATAATTTTCATTTGTTGTAGTATAAAGGTATGGGATATATCTAATCTAATGTCTATAGATTCATTCCATTCTAGTCATATAGATGTTGTAACTGGAATTGATGTACAACAAGGAAGTAATTCTGTATTTATATCTTCGTCATTAGATAACTGTGCTTTGATGTGGGATACAAGAAAACGAAAACCTGCGCAATGTACGTTTTTCTTTCTTCGAAAGATATAGATTAATGCCAAATCATATATTTGTACATTTTCCTCCGTATGTAATTGCTTTTTCTATACTCCATAAGGTATTTTCGAAAAAGATGGCTGTGGTTTGACGTCGGTATCCTGCAATCCTGTCTCTAATAACATTGTAGCGATAGGCGCAAACGATGGAAGCGTCACATTAATAGACATTAGAAATACGGACGATGTGTTATTTGAGTCATCAGTATTTTCCAGATCAATACATAAGCTTTTATTTAATCCAAATCCAGAAAGGTAATACAAGGAAATTTATTACATGATTTTTACATTAATAATCAATCAATCCTGAAATAATATCTAAACACTTATATCATTGATAATTATCGTACTTACTGTCGCTAATTTTAAAGGTTGTGCTAATTATAATATCGGACAGTAAATCAATTAGGATATTTTATTTTCATAATTTCAAGAATTTACAATTATCTATCGCGTTTTATAGGTCAAGCCAGATAGCTTGCTGCTGCGACGATATTGTAGTTAAAGTTCTTGATACAAATGAAGATTGTACTGTTATTTATAAAGATAATAGACATACAGATTTTGTACGAGGACTCACGTGGTACAACGATCAACTGTTGTCATGTTCCTGGGACGATAAGATTTTAAAACATACAATCTAATTTTCTATGATCCAACATTATAGTTATCATTTTTATATTAAGATTAACTGTGATCATTTTAATAAAATAGAAATATTGATGTTTCTCTATACATTTTAATGCAGTATTCATTTCATTGTTGCTTCATTTACAATATTTGCTTAGAATATTTCTTTTTCAGAACCAGAGAGCAAAACAATTCCATCGTACAAGAATTTTTTAGAACGATCCTCAAATATGTAAAAATATATTGGAATGTAGTCTTGTATAACTATTGCTACTAGTATATTCTTTTTCTCTATGCTGGCCAAATAATTTCGAAGAAAATTTCACATCCCTAATTGATATAAATGAACATTATTTACGTCGAAATTGAGATATTTATTCGTTGTTAAGTGGACAAGAAAAAAAAGAAAAAAAAGCTCATTTATAAATAAATGGAAACTATGTCTTCTCTCATCCATTGGATTCTGTTGTATACCATTGAATAAGATTGCTTAAGTGCCAACATAATAAGGCAATAGTTAAATACCATAATTTCGTAATTATAAGACATAAATAATACAATGAGAAGCATGTATTGTATAATTAAATCATATACAACATGATTTCATTTGTAACATTCCCATCTCAGTGGTCGAAAGAAATTAATTGAGGATTTAACATACATTTTCTTTTTTTAATTCGCCATTTTTTCATACGCATTAAGCTTTTAATAATTAAAAAATTAAATATACATATATATATATATGTATATATGTGTGTGTATATATATATATATATATATATACAGAAAATTTGGTATAAATTTCGTATTTTATAAATTCTTTGCAACTTTTATGGTTATATTTATTGAATATTTGTTAAGATAATGTTTGCACAGTTTTAATCTATGATTAGCCATGATCGATTCGACTTATTTTCAACTTGGAAAAAAATATGTAAGATAAGCTGAGCATGCTAGAGGTTGAGATCATATTGAATAATACATGGTCTATTATGCTTAAAAAGAAATGCAACATCGTGCTTTTTCATAGATCAGTGATATGTGAAAGAAAGAGAACGCATGATTTCATCGATGTGCAGCAAAGGAATGGGAGCGGGGGGGGGGGGGGTGGAGAGAGAAAAAAAGAAAAAAGAAAATCACGTGACTGTGTCAAGAAGAAAGACTTGAAAAACATTTAGAATTACATACTCTCTCCTAATATTTGTTTAAAATAAGTCATTTCTCAAATAAGTTCTTATTTGATTCTCTACAGTCTCGTTAACATAACACATCTGGGAATACGTATTTATCTGATACAACACTTTAAACGTTCAAATGCAATCTGTTAATTGGATAAACAGATATGTTACTTAATATTCGATGAATTCTACTTTTGCAGCCAATTTGTTAAGTGTAACATACATCTAAAGATCAACATCATTGTTCGTTCATATAAAGGTATGTTAACGAATATAAATTGCACACAGGTTGACGAACCATTAAATAATATTTTATCAAAATTCATTCATGATCAGATTGAAAAAACATTTACATTGTGGCACCAAAGAGCAATGAATGTATGTGTCGATGAGAATACATATATTATGTCAGTAGAGGCAGTCTGATCCATTTATTTTCTGCATCTGTGCTTTGTCCTTTGTAACATGCTAATAATTATGGACATTAATTAAATTGTTATGTACATTTCGGGCTTTTACATACTGAAATATAATTGCATTGTCACAAATGCAATATGTAACTCTCATATCGACATTCATTCTTTTCCATCAATCTAGTCAATATATATATTTATATATATATATATACATATATATATATATACATATATATATATACATATATATATATACACACACACACATATATATCTTATTATGCATTTATTATTATGCTTTTCAAAAATGTCTTTTTTATATCACTTGTGTTTGATCAGAAATGTTTCTCAACGTTTTCAGTAACTCGATTACGCTCCAAACTCTTTGTCTTCGTCTGCCCTTATATCGCCATATACCCAAATATTGCGACGATTATGCTTGGCATCTTCCTCCGCTTTCGTATACTCCTCGATCTATCAAAAGTAGAGCACAAAAAAAAAAAAAAAAAAAAAAAAAAAAAAAAAAAAAAAAAAGAAAAAAATTATTCCTTAGTTTGTACAAAAACGTCATACCTCATTAACATTAGGTCAACTCACTAATTTCCCAAGTCTCTTATCTTTATGTTTTTGAACCAATAACAGTCCATCCGCAATGAGTCCTTTGGCAATGTCTTCATTCGTAGATGCATCGGCAAGAGTTACAGAATGGAGATTATTGCTTACTTTGTATTCAACATTTAATAGTAATATTTTATCCATAACGTCTTCTTTAAATGCTTCCACAGCCGATTTCTTATCGTCATTCTAATATAAATTTATTCAAATTAATATTATTATTGCCATCGAAATAATCGAAATTGTTATTGTTGTTGTTGTTGTTGTTGTTGTTATTATTATTATTTAAATGAGAGAGAAAAAAAAGGAATGACTCACGTCGTTGGGCAAAGCAACGCATGCAAGTGTGTATTCATGTGCATAAGGCTTATCAGTCGCAAAACGAGCAGGTAAATCAGCGACTCGTGTTACGTTAATAGTTTCTCTGTTGCCATAGTCAATATAAAATACGCTAACATTTGGTCCTGATACTTTTTCCGTTTTGACACGATACCATTGATCATCGCCTGTAAATTTGGCAACTGCCAAGTCACCCCTTGTAGGTTTGTAAGCACCAGGAAGTGGAGGATTAGCAGCCAATTCTTGTCGTAATTGTAAAAGTAAGTTTTCCAACAAACTACCCTGCTCGACATTTTGAGCATAAAAATGAAGATCTTCCGTAACTTCTGTAATAACTACTTCTTGATAATCAATTTTCCTTTCTGCAACTTCTTTCTCATCTTCATTCTTTTCATTTTCAACTTGGACTTCGACGCGATTCTTCCAAATCTAGAAAGAATCAATGATTCATTAAAAATATCTGGATAATATATGAAATATTAAAAAAAAGAAAGGAAAGAAAGAGAAAAGAAAAGAAAAGAAAAGAAGAAGAAGAAGAAGAAGAAGAAGAAGAAGAAGAAAAAAAAAAAAAAAAAAAAAAAAAAAGGAAGAAATACCAACATTAAGCTTTTTCGATTTAGCTCTCTCTTCTGCGGCTTTAAGGATTTTAGTAAATTCACCTAGATCAGGAAAGGTCACAACTTCTGCTAAACCTTCTTCTACCAAAGCGACGGACATATTAATATCATTGACGATTAAACATCCTATAAATCCGCTTCCTTTAGTTTCCGTAGTTTCAATTTTAATTTCTACATCCCTTTGGAAACAATGTTCCTTGGTGAAAGCTAAAGCTTTCTCACCATACTCATCTGCTTTAATAATACCTCCTCCAGGTAAGGACCTCTGACATCTAGGTGCCCTAATACCGGCTAATACAAATGTTATAAGTTGATCCTCTTTAGGCAAAAATAACTTTAAACGCGAACCGCTTGTAACAAATTCAACGACAGCTTTAATTCCTTGTGCCCTCTTCAATGACGTTAAAAATGCTTTAGCCTTGGGAGGATCGTTGGAAAGATCCACCAATCTATGAACAGGAATATCTTTCTTCGCATGCAATCCATGTTGCGATTTTTCTGCTTTACTTTCGGCAACTTGAAGCAAATTGTAATGAGAAGAACGTTGATCGTCGCTCTGTTTGTGTTTAATTACTTTAGCGAGACCCCTTGAAACTAACGCTTCCGCAATATTTCTGAGAAAATAATGTCAATCCATACATGTCAATACTCAAATATGACACATTAATATAATAAATTGTTTGAAGGAACTTACGTTTTACCGCACATGACTGTACAACATAATTTCTCTGGAAAATTATCCCTTGCTGGTTGTGTATAATCGACCACAACTTTAACGTTTTTTCTGATAAATTTTTCTCGAAGAAATTCACGCGCCTCTAACATCCACGGTATATCATAGAGGGGTCGGAAATCTTTTGACCTGACAGCATTATTAGTGTCTTCGCCAGGTTTCTTTTCTCTGGACGGTGGTCTAATGCTACTTAAAAAGACTTTTTTGTTTTCCCCATTTTGCGTCCTGATAATAAACGCATCTGCATTTACAATTTCAACAATAGTACCAGTAAATTCAATTTGCGGCCCAGACGGCTTATAATCCTTCCATAGACGTAATCGTGCCTCTTTGGCAGCTTTTTCTGCAAGATAGAGCTTCTCTGCGCCAGATTTACTGTTACTAATTGACCAATCTTGACATTTGGCAAAACCTTCGCTCAATAGGATTTCCGCGATGTTTCCTATTGAATAATTTCGATCGTATATGCCATTTTATATAGCGGTCCGCTTACCATACTAAATAATACTAACCTTTTGGATGAATAACACTTCCAACAAAATTGTTGTTATTTACAGATTCGAGTATTATCTCGACGTCTCTGTGAAGGAGCCGTGACTCTACAAAATACCTTGCCTCTTCCGCATATGGATCACCAGAGTTAGCATCGCGTCGTCCACTTGGCCAGCCAGGACAACGAATGCCAGATATCATCAATACAATATTGTAAAATTCAGGTAATAAAAATGCTTTTACAGTTGATCCATTAAAGACAAATTCAATAACAGCCTTAACAGGCTTTTTGCTATATTTTTCTACCAATTTTCTAGGATCATCGACGTTCCATTTAACATCACGTACATGTGCAGAAGCTGGCGTATCAGACCATTTGCCTTTGTTAGCTGCTCTCGCAGCACTCTCTAATTCGATCAATCGTGTTTGTTCGGCTGTAGGATTGCGAGTATCTTTTTTAACGATAACCAAGCCTTCGGAAACTAAGGACTCGATAACATTTTCACCATTTTTATCTGCCCAAAAGAGAGATTGTCGACGTAAGAAATTGTGTGTGCGCGCGTGTGTGTGT
The DNA here is from genome assembly GCF_912470025.1 of Vespa velutina. Lineage (NCBI taxonomy): Eukaryota > Metazoa > Arthropoda > Insecta > Hymenoptera > Vespidae > Vespa > Vespa velutina. The sequence goes on along the minus strand of NC_062202.1, from coordinate 5,080,354 downwards.
GTGTGTGTGTGTGTGTGCGCGCGGGTTCACATACCTTTTCCAAGCCAAACAGTGCCGTATGTTTTATTAGTATTAACTGCTTTTTCGGTAGTAAAAGTTACATCCTGGCCAATGAGCTTCTTACGTAAAAATTCTCTAGCTTCCCAGGCATATGGTTCGTCTTTACTTTCCTCAGCGCTGTAATGTCGTCAGTTGTAAAATAGAACGTTTTTTAATCAGAAAATTTAATAATTATACTTACCTATCATTTGCTTTCCAGCGTTCTAATTTTGGAGCGGTTATGTTACACAAAGTAATAGTAACTTCTGGTGGGGGCCCTCCCATCGGCTGTCCACGAATAACGATAGTATCCCCAGACATTACCTGTAGAAAAAATATATACACTTTTATATATAAAATAATAGTCATCGGTATACTGCGTCGAATGTAAAAAAATATCATATGAGTTAAGATATTATCTTTTTTGCATAAAAGAAAAATACTTTTCATACAAGATTTAATAGAAAAAGTTCCACCCGTTGAGATCATTTGTGTGAGAGAGAGAGAGAGAGAGAGAGAGAGAGACTTAAAAGTTATGAAATATTGCCATGCCACGTTTTACGATCGAAAATAATGAAATATTGACATATAGATATGAAAAATAATAATGTGAAAAGTGAAAGCGTTTAATGAAATAAATTATACAACGGCCATATGTTGTGCACGAGTTTTCCTTTTTTAAGGAAAAAAGTGCTCTTTAAGAAAATGAAGGAATATGAAAGTGCAAAGGCACGCGTTTATACATTACCAGAAATAGGAATGAATCGATATGGAAATGAATCTGCTCTCCTCCTTTACATATTTTTTTTTCTTTTTTCTTTTTTTTTTCTTTCTTTTTTTTTTTGCGATAGGATATCATGAGGTATCTAACGCTTACCTGCTTAACCACACCATTTCTTGGTTTAACTTGCCCCTGAGGTGGTGTGCTCATCGTGCCGTGCATATGCAGAACGCAAGATTCTCAAGTAATGAAAAGAAAATGTCTAATCGAACGTACGGCCGTTCCTATATTGTCGCGAATAAAAATCCACTAAGATCGTAATAAATACGATTTCTAGCGTCAAATAATTAAGAGAAATTCAACAATAATTTGACATGTTGTGTAGAAGGAGAGAAAAACTCACGCTGCTTTCCACGTATCGTGGATTAGTCGGTAGTGGCGCGACCTAGACAGAAAACATCGCACGAACTCGTTTGATTTGGTGGTGATGTGGCAACACGCGACACACTTCGATAAACAGAGCTGTCGCACTCTAGCGGATTATTTATATGTTATTTGAAATCGAACGAAATGAAATTTCTTTATTCACCAATAAAGGATCTACGTTCGTTCGTATGAAAATTCTTTGAATTTCATTGATAATTTTCATTTCTTCTGATATCTGATATTTTTTTATTTTCTTCCTTAATATATTCCCTAATTATCAATATAGAAGAAGACCGGTGTTGTTCCATCCAGGAACATAAAAATATAATTCACTGCAGACTATAAATTAACTTCTACAAATTAATTATTAGAACGTATCCTAATGAACAATTTATTAGTAATTATCAAATACATGGACAAATATAATTTCACAATAATATATAGGTAGAAATGGTATGAAAGAAGAGAATATAAAAAGAAAGGAAAAGTAAGTGTAATTTATTTTCAATGTAATTTGTAACGGCAGTTTTTTTTAAATTTAAAGACACTTTATTTCAGATGAAATTTTTATCCTTACAACGCAGCTTTAAATATTTAATCTATATAATCTTATCGCGGAATGACGAAAGTGAAAAATGATAAAATGAAAAAAGAGAATAATGAAAGAGGAGAGAAATAAAAAGAACAGATCAGAAAAATGGCTCGCTTATATAATATAACGAATATTTTTTTTCTCTCTTCGTTTATAAACGAGCCTTTTTTTAGGCAGAATCATCAAGTAAAATTGATCAGGCTCAAATACGAATTGGAAACAATTCTTTTTAATTGGCTCGGCCTAGGCACTTAAAAAAAAAAAAAAAAAAAAAAAAAAAAAAAAAAGAAAAAAAAAAACAGAAAGATAACCACGACACAACACCTCATATTATATCACTCTCTTTTGACTCGACGAGGTAGAAAAGAAAAAAAGAATAGAAAAAGAATAAAAGAAAACGAAAGAGAACTATCGATACAATTATTAGTCAGCAACAGCAGTCTTATTTCTACATCCTAAAGAGTCTTTGGATATATTATGTCGTTAATACATCAGAGATATAGAATATATTAATCTACTTCTTCCATCCTCGAAGCCTCTTCGGCATCCCCTTCGAGGGCAGGAACTTCTGTGTCCATCTTTTCTTCTTCTACGTTTGGTGTGTCATTGTCATCGAACCCAAGGCCCAATTTGATCATTCTATATATCCTCGATGCATGGACTTGTGGATCTTCAAGAGCAAAGCCTGAAGAAAGAAGGGCAGTTTCAAATAGAAGCATTACCAAGTCTTTGACCGATTTGTCATATTTATCAGCCTCTGCTTTTTGTCTCAGATTTTCCATTATAGGATGATCAGGATTGATTTCTAAATGTTTCTTCGCAGCCATGTATCCCATGGTAGATGTGTCACGAAGAGCTTGCGCTTTCATTATTCTTTCCATGTTCGCGGTCCAGCCATATTGAGAAGTAACAATGCAGCATGGCGAATCAACGAGCCTGTTTGAGACGACCACTTTTTCTACCTTCTTGTCGAGTATATCCTTCATTACCTTGCAAAGATTTTCAAATTTAGCTTTGTCCTCCTCTCTCTTCTTCTTTTCTTCTTCATCCTCTGGTAATTCCAAGCCCTCCTTAGTGACAGAGACCAATTGTTTCCCATCAAATTCTTTCAATTGTTGTACAACGTATTCATCAATGGGCTCAGTCATGTATACTACTTCAAAGCCACGTTTCTTAACGCGTTCAACGAAAGAACTATTGGCCACTTGTTCCTTGCTCTCGCCTGTGATATAATAAATATGTTTTTGGCTTTCCTTCATACGGCCAACATAATCCTTTAGCGAGCACATTTCGTCGCCCGAGGCAGACGTGCTGTATCGCAGTAATTCCGAGAGTTTCTTCCTGTTTTGACTATCCTCGTGAATACCCAATTTCAAATTTTTACTAAACTGTTCATAACATTTCTTATAATTTTCCTTATCCTCGGATAATTCTTCAAAAAGCTCCAAACATTTCTTTACAAGATTCTTCCTGATAACCTTAAGTATCTTGTTCTGCTGTAACATTTCACGTGAGATATTCAACGGGAGATCCTCACTGTCGACGACGCCCTTGATGAAGTTGAGATATTCTGGAATTAGGTCCTCGCAATTGTCCATAATGAAGACTCTCCTTACGTACAGTTTAATATTGTTCTTTCGTTTTTTGTTTTCAAAAAGATCAAAAGGCGCCCTTCGCGGTATGAATAGCAGGGCTCTGAATTCAAGTTGACCTTCAACCGAGAAATGTTTTACAGCCAAATGATCCTCCCAATCATTAGTCAAGCTCTTATAAAATTCACCGTATTCCTCTTGAGTTATATCGTCTGGGTTTCTCGTCCATATTGGCTTGGTCTTATTGAGTTCTTCATCCTCCGTATATTTTTCCTTGATCGTCTTTTTCTTCTTTTTCTTTTCACCTTTAGCTTTGTCCTCTTCTTCATCCTCTCCAACATCTTCAATTTTTGGCTTGTCATCCTCATTTTCAGTTTCTTTTGACGACGGTTCGTCTTCTTCGTCGTCGCTCAATTCTTTGTCCCTTTCTTTTTCAACGACTAATTTTATCGGATAACCAATGAATTGCGAGTGTTTCTTAACGATCTCTCTTATCTTTACCTCTTCCAAATATTCGGTTTGATCCTCCTTTATGTGCAAGATAACTTTGCTGCCACGTCCAATGGGTTCTCCATTGTCAGGGCGAACTATGAAGGAACCACCGGCAGAAGATTCCCATAAATATTGTTCGTCGTCATTGTGTTTTGAGATAACAGTTACTTTATCCGCAACTAGGTATGCGGAATAAAAGCCAACACCAAATTGACCAATCATAGAAATGTCAGCTCCGGCCTGCAGAGCTTCCATGAAGGCCTTAGTACCAGATTTTGCTATGGTACCCAAGTTATTGACAAGATCAGCTTTGGTCATACCACAGCCACTGTAAAATGAAAAATGCCAGATGAATAATATGTTGGAGACGTAAATTCAAATATTGTATACATCATCAGATTTTCTTTGGGAGTTAAATGAAAAATACTTACGAGTCGAGAATAGTAAGCGTACGGTCATTCTTGTTAGGAACGATCTTGATGAATAATTCTTTGCACGTGTCGAGTTTTGACGGTTCCGTAAGAGATTCATAGCGAATTTTGTCTAAAGCCTGTGAGACAAAAACGTAAAGTTTTTACGATCGTAAACAACAAATAGTATTTTTTCTTCCGTATAACAGAAGAGAATGATAAATATGCATTATTTTTAGAATCTTTCTTTCCTACTCTCGTTCTATGTCATGTAGGCAATCTAGGCAAGAGATAAAGGAGAGAAGAAAGAAAGGAGGGGGAAAGGTAAACGGGCGAGCGAGCGGAGCGAGCGGAGCGAGCGAGAAGAAAAGGAAGAAGGGTACTCACGTCGGATGCGTTGGAAATCAATTCTCGAATAAAGATCTCTTTGTTCGAATAAAAGGTGTTGATGATCAAGCTCATCAACTGAGCAATTTCAGCTTGGAAAACGAACGTTTCGACTTCGCCGGCATCCACCATTGCAACGTCGGCCGGCATCTTCTTCTCAAATCAAATTTTCTTAAATCACGAAAAATGTCAAAGATATTATTGTTCACTTAATCACTTAATCGCAGCTTTTTTCCTTTTTCTTCCCTTTCTTTTTTTCTTTCTTTCTTTCTTTCTTTCTTTCTTTCTTTCTTTCTTTCTTTTCTTTTTCTAGAGCCAAAGACGAAAATTCTTTTCTACGTCCTTTTTGTACTATTCCGTTTATAGAAGACGAACAGTCTCAAGCGCTGTCCGTTCAGAAAATCCTAAGAAAGGGGGGGATCGCGTCGCTTTTATCGAGTGATGAAGATTCTAGAAGAAGACGCACGGCGGAAGTATCGACGAATTCGCGAACGTTCTTGAACGAATTTGAGTCTATCAAATGAGTTTACCTTAATTATCGTGAGGATGGATCGCCTTGAAAGTTATCGTAAAAATCATCCTATGAATTATCGTTAACGTCAGACTTATTTATTGTTCCTTCTTTTGTTAATGAAAATCAACAAGTTTTAATCGTCGTTGAATCGATAAACATAGTGACCGGAAAACGGACCGTACAGACTCGTATCTAGAAGCATCGCGAATATAACTCCTTCGAAACGATTATATTTCAAATTGACGAAAGAAATAAGAAAAATTATTATTATCAAATTATTGTAACTCGAGCATTAACGCGTCATTTCAATTTAATTAAATTTATGTTGCGATGACATTCCGATAATATCAACTTTAATGTCAACTTTATTTCCTATCATCCGTTTGCTTATCAAATAATTTCCTTTTGTTTCGTTAATTTTTCAAATTATTTTCGAAAAAAGAAGATCTTTCTATGAAAACCAGCCATCCTTTATTTGGTTTCATTGGATTCGATAAAAAATAATTAGAATGGAAATAGCCATAGATACATTTCTTATGCGGTAACGTCGATATAAATAAGATCTCTTAAATGGGAGAGAAATATGAGACACAATAGTATCGCGTTTCTCTTTGAATATTATTAAATCGTTTATTTCGTATAGTAACGATTACAATAGAAGACTTTAGACACGTTAAATAATAGGGGCGGGGGGGAGAGAGAGAGAGAGAGAGGATCTTTAATCAGAGCTTTTTATTAATTATACGCAAACAAACATTTCGACATGACGAAAATGATTTAATGTAAATAAATTTTCAATTTTTCAATATAAAATTTAAAAGCGCATGACGCCAACAAATAGACACAGTTTAATGGACTCTACTCGTGTACTAGCAAATCATGCGAATCCTAGGAGCTTACACAATCTTTGCAACTAGCTAAGATAAAAATAATTTTATTGAATCGCCTTTTATTTATACACGATCGTTCAATCTTTTATTTTTTTAATATTTTACAATGTCGCAAAATGTAGTAAAAAGAATGTCGCAAAATCCGCAAAAGAATTAATTTTTTAATAGAGAAAAGAAAATATGTAATTACATGCGAAAGAATATGAAATTCGGTAGAACTTTTTAAACAGGTTAGAATGAATAATTGTCAAAGAATAACTATGCATTGTTTATGTACGTATCTATTTAGTGCTTTCAGAAGGATAGAGAAAAAGGAGAAATAATAATTGTACATGAGAAATAAATATATTCGATTAACCTCGACATATTTTCCGTATAAACATTGAACGTGTGTACCTAGAAACCATTCGATAAGATCAGACCGTTGAAACATATGTCGATCAACACAGACCTTTTTGTTATTATATAAGAAATATGTATTTTTGACTTTAGCAAAACGATAATTGTGTGCACTTAATCGAAGCAACATTACTTTTATTATATATTGACATTGATTCGATATAAAATGGCCTTAGCTCTAATATAATCTTGAATCGCGTGGTAAATTAGATTTGACGAAAGCTATTTCCCGCCGGTGTTAAAAGCGGGAAATGATATATTTTTCTTTAATACAGTCGATAGCTACCAGATAGCGTTATTATCTCGAAAGATTCTCGAAATTGGTCGATGACATTCGGCTGATATCGGTCATATTCGGTCAAATTCGTCGGGAGTAAGAGAATGGACGAAAGGAAACATGGCGGCAGTATGTCGCTGCTGCGTTGAGCGCCAGTGTGATTTCGTGTTAGATTGGTGTTGACTACGGTCTCACGAGAGTGCCGTCCGTACTTACGGGTATCGGCGATCGGATTTGGTGATGATGAACGTGTGCGACGTCATGCGTTAATATGTGTAGTGTATCGTGACGAAAGTAGCCGCCGTTCGCGGCCGAAAACAACAAGAGCGGAATTTTCGAACTCGGTGGATTGCTTTGGAAAAAGCATTATATTTTACAGTCCTCGTGTTAAGCTGGTAAGTATTTACAATTGCACTATTATCTTTATATTTGTATTCCTATATATTTTCTCCTTCCCTTATTTTGCGTCTTACTAAAGAAGAAATGTCGTGTCTTATTGGACGATCGATGATCGTTAGGTTATTTTACCTCGTCGTCGTCGTCGTCGTCGTCGTCGCCGTCGCCGTCGCCGTCGCCGTCGCCGTCGCCGTCGTTTTAATCTATATACACCGTCGTCGATCTCGTGGCCACTAGTTTTCGGGTGTGTTCCCTGTTGTCATAATACGGGGCATTGACTCCCAACGTTATTGCCCTCGTGCCACTTTCCTCCCCTCGTTGTTATTGTCTCAAGGTGAAGTAATAGTGTTTGCGGAGTTCATTGACGTCTTTCGTGTTCTTTTTCCGAACGTAATACTTGGACACTATTGTTGCGTCTGCTGGCATTTCGAAGAGATGCGCGGGGGATTTAAATCACCGAAAAGCAAGTCATTGGCAAACTATTGACCCAAATCCTGGCTCGGTGTCTATACACACATACATGCACGCGCGCGCGCGCGCGCGCGTGCACATAAAAACACACACACACACACACACACACGCACACACATTGCCGTAATGATAAAGATAGGGGAAGGTAAAGTCATGAATTTATACATTGGAAAGAAATTGATAATCAATAATCACTAGAAAATACGAATATTGTGAGAAAGATCATGGATTTGTTTCTTTATGTCTTGCATATGGTAAACTTGAATGGTGCCTTGAAAAAGAGACCGAGAGAACAATAGTCCATTAATTGAATTAAAAATAAGTAAATTAATTTCCTAAGTAAATCTTGTCAAATCATTGCCTTTTACGATCAATCGATCAAAATTTGTCACTTATCAGAGACAATCGGTTGTTGTATTTTTCTTAGAAAGAAAAAAAGAAAAATGTCTATTACATTGCGAACGGAATGATCTACATATGACGATGATAGACTTTGTATTCGTCAACATCGTGTTGAAATATTTCGAGAAGGTCGTGTGACGGACACCAAGAGAAAAAGAAAAAGATAAAGATGAAGATGAAGAAGAAAAAAAGAGAGAGAAAAAAAGGAAGAACGTACATCCGTGGTCGAAAGAGTTAGAGAATCAACGGGGAGGATGGCGTTTCGTATACGCCATACACATACGAAAATACCAAGGAGAGAAAGAAGAAGGGACGTACAAACGTGAGAACGTTCTCTCTGAGTTCGGTCGACGATATATAGGTCAGGCGCTCCTTAACGTCGAGGTCATTAACCCAGGACTCTCGGTATCGTCGATAAAATAGACCCCGTTCTTTCTCTCGTCGATAGAGGTCACCATGTGAGACATATTTGGAGTCCCTCTCTCTCTCTCTCTCTCTCTCTCTCTCTCTCTCTCTCTGTCTATCTGACTGTCTGACTTTTTCTCCCTCTCGTTGCTTTCTCCAAAGCTTTAAAAATATCTCTCTTTTATCGGACCAAGATGAACATTGTTTATTTTTGGAATATGTCTTTTTCGATTCCAATAGTGCATACTCATTGCAGCGTGTGTTATGTTAAAATGATGTTGTTACTATTATCGATAACGAATGAATTTGTAAAAGGTACGCTCTCTTTCTCTCTCAATTGTAACGCATATATAAAATGTCTCATAATGTAATGTATGTCTCATAATCCACGCTTTTTAAAAATATTAAAACGCGTTGACCTTGTACTCGAGAAACTATATTCATCGTTATCGCTACTAAGGATTAAATAATACAGCCGATCGAAGTTCTCCGTAAGATTAGATTCGTGACTCTCTACAATATTGCATGGAGCAGTGATCCGTATCTTTTCTCTCTTTTTGTTTTTTTTCATTTTTTTTTTTCTTCTTTTAATTTTTTTCATTTTTCAATAACCTTAGATATCGGTAAAACGTTACGTATGATCTTAAAAAGAAGCGACCTTAAAAAGTTATATAAATTGCATTGCGCTTTCTAATTTTGTTATTTTCTTCGACGTGGAGAAAAAAAGACATAATCGTTGCGTTAAAAAGGTGATCGGACATCACATTTTACGTAGATACCGAAAAGAAATAAAGAAAAAAGGAGAGAAAAAAAAAAAAAAAAGAAAGAAAGAAAAAAAAAAAGAAAGAAAAGAAAAAAGTAAGCACGAGTTGCTCTCGTCTGGATAATAAATATACTAATCGTCATTGAATTTCGAGACTTTGAAACGCGATCAAAGGTCGAACGCGGACCTTGCGTGTTCATTCTTTTTCTTCTCTTCAACCTGTTTATTTCGATAAACAGATAAACCTCTCCGTTATTTTCAGGGTTTACAATTGAAAACGAATATTAATAGAATGCTTCGTCAATTTTCTTTTTACCATAATAATTTTTAAAGCTTTTGCTCGCTCACTCGCTCTCGTTCATTCGTTTAGATATTTGTGACTTACCGTGATTGGTACGCTAGTTCCCGTTTTTACCGACTTAAAAATATCACGGACAAAAATTCATCATATGGATAATTGACACGACTTATGCGCTTGCAATTGAAGTTACTCGCAATATCTCCGAAAGATTCCGTTTATCCGAAGAGGAGATTTGACGAGAGATTATTTAAGAAATACGACACATCCAAGTTAAGTTGCGAGACGCAAAGTTAAAACCTCCGAAAGCACGTTCAAGTTCAAAGTCTTTTCTTTTTTTTTTTTCTTTTTTCTTTTTTTTTCTTTTTTTTTCTTCTAATTCTCCTTTCTTTCTTGGATTTGCAAATGCGCACCTGCGACAGGTGGAGCGAGTCGGTCGGGAAGAACTTTTGGTTCTCACTGAGAGGTGAGGTAAAGGGGTAGCTCACGGTCCTCGCTTAAGATTAGTCTCCGTTTGAGCTCTTTTAACTTTGCATAAAGGGATGCTATTTGTATGCGATCGTAGAGAAAAGATTTTGATCTGCCGATTTTATAAGGGAATCCATTCTTATCTTATCGAGAATGCCAGAGAAAAGTGTTCATTTATCGAGGAAGAGTTAACTACGCAGTTGACGAGCGATATTACTACGTTCGAGTGGTTCTTCAGCGTTTCTCTTTCTAGGGATTTTTCTTTTCTTCTCTCTCTCTCTCTCTCTCTCTCTCTCTCTCTCTCTCTCTCTCTCTCATCTTTTTTCCTTCTTTTATATTATCTTTTCATTGTTTTCGTAACGTCTTCGTAACAGCTGTTAACATCAGAACTATATGAGCATGAATTAAATTTGTAAATTGCACACACATAATTTTATCAGAAATGGAAAAACAGCGGTGCTTGATCCTTGATTTATTTTCGACGAGCATTTGCATATGATTTTTTTTTCTATGTCATCGTGCGAAGATATCTTTGCTATTTAATATCGTGTTTTTGTTATTCGCGGTTGTACGTAGAAAGATATTGACAATACTAAGAATGCAATTGTAATTGGACATTGAAAAAATTCCATATTTCGACTTATCGTATCGAATCGTATGGAATAATATCGTGGAAAGTTAACGAATGCATTTCATAAATATGTAAGTAATGAATGACTTCGCAGATTTTTTTATTGTCATCTATCCGCAGAAATACAATTTGATTAGCAAAAAAAATAGGATTCAAGCGACTTAGTTGGAAGATGAAAATATATAGATTTTAAGAGAATATCATTTTTGATTGGCATTTATGCCAATATTTATCATATGTTGTTTATATGTGAGGATTATAGTAATAATCGTAGTCGTACGTCTGATTTTGTAGAACTTGGACTAAATCATGACTCATGCAGATGCAAATCAAACGTTACGTTTTTTTCTTTCTATTCGTGTCTTACAAGTCAGTTGTGTTTCTTAAGTGCGCATTTTTTTTTTTTTTTATAATATTTTAAATGTCAAGAACGTTTTGATAAAAAACGAATAAGTAAGGATTATTTCCTTCCGATAAGGAAAGAATAAAAAAGGATCTCTTATGATCCATGGGTGGCATCGAACTCTCTAAGATTTGCCGGTCGGAACTCGTATAAAGGACGATTAATCTAATGGCTGCTCATCGAGGCCAAAGAGATTCTTTCATTCTTCGAGATGAAATAGAGCTATATCGCCTTCGGTATACTGTTTCACGAAAAAGCCACGTGTACCTACGTCCTGCCTCGCCAACAGACTAATCTTCTTAGTATTTTCATACTATTTTGCGTGATAAACGTATATCTGTATCTTCTTTCATCCCTTTTTTCCCTTTTTCTCTTTTTTCTTTTTCTTTTTTTCTTTTTTTACTCTAGTTATTATTAACTAGTTAAACAAGCGGAGTAATTGTAAATGAAATGAAATGAAAATGTTCTGTTCTTTAGTAAATACTAATACTGTACGGTTTTATGCAAATGAACGATTTCTTTTCGTCATCATTTGAGACAAATAAACCGGACTCTCGTTTGGACGGTTTTTCCTATCTTTCTTTTTTTTCTTTTTTTTTTCTTTTTTTTTTCTTTTCTTTTTTTTTTTTTTTTTTTTGTGAATCGACGGAAAGTATTCAGGCGCGTGTACGCACACGCGAGAGAGTAAAAGGATGAGAGACCATTCGATACGCGATGCTTAACGCGGATGACGGGTGGTCGCGCGTGGATTCTCACCACCTTTTTTCGATTTCTACGACTTATTCTTCCAACGTCAGACGCAACCCAGACGAAAATAGGAGATGTCAAAGAATAAATCATATTTAATGTCAAAATCATATTTATTGTAGGTATTTATAGACAAAAGATTTGCCTTTTTTTCTTTCAGAGGTTATGATTGCATGATATATAAATGTGTACATACATACACCACACACACACACACAGAGAGAGAGAGAGAGAGAGAGAGAGAGAGAGAGAAGGGATCCATTTATAGTCGTCCGAGCAAATATCTCGCGACTGATTGAAATTACAACAAAGTTTAACAAGAAAAATTTGTACGATTTTGATTTAGCTACAAAGTACATTATTTACAATTCAAGCAGTCGTGTATTTTAACGAGTTGAGAATTGAAAGTCAGTCATCCTGTTTCAACGTAAAAAAAGAACTGAAATATGTAGCATGGCAATTGTTTTTTACAAGTTGTTGTATGAAAACCAATTACTTTGATTATTTTAACTCATATATCACGTTGACGGTGACAATACATATTTGCTATAAAATTTGTGTCACTTCTGACGTTACAGAAACTATCAATTGCTGTTGTGACATATTTTCCTGTCGATTATTTTTATTTACTAATATAGTATCGTTTTATCGACATAGACAACAAATAATTATTTTTTTTGCTTCATACGCTAAACGCGCTGACAACATGCCGATAACATTGAAAAAAAAATATCGAGTTCAAAATATTAATGTGTGTGTGCGTGTGTGTGTGTGTGTGTATGCATATGTATAAATATTTAACCCTTATAATATCTTATAAATATCTTGGATATCACAATACAATAATACTTTGAAAAACGTACGATTTTGAGGTACCTATTAAAGTTAACATATTTTTCTTAATGATGAAGATATTTTCACGTTTGGTTTTTTTCTTCCTTTTTTTTTTTTTATGAAATGTATGTACTGCTATGTGAAAGAAAGAAAAAAATTATTTTCCGTAAGTGAAATAAATTGTCATTATATGTCTTCAAATTATGTTAAAAATGAAAAGCCGATATATCTGCTCAAGGCATTTTTCAGTCGGCTCTAAGGTACTAAAAGGATTAAATAAACATTCGTAAGATTGATAGCTAGGCAAAAATTTGTATAGACTTTGTTTAAATCGACGCCAGTTTTACGCTCGAGTTATAATTCTTAACTCCTGTTAAGGTAACGAAGGAGGAAAAGTTGGAGAGAGAGAGAGAGAGAGAGAATTAGTGGAACCCGTTAAACAAAGCGTGTCTCTAAAGTCTAGACAACCCTACGAGACAGAGACAGTACGAGCAGAGTTTGTGCTCGATGAACGGGAAACGAAGAAGCATACACCGTACGTCGTCTCTTCGGGGTTCTTTGTTTCTTCCAGTCGCGTTCGATACATGGTCTGCCTCGAAGCTGCATATTTTTCAACTTTGCATCAGGATAGAGAACATTCCTTTCTCTATTTCTTTCTTCCTCAGTTCCGCGATATAACATGCCAACGGCGTATCCAAATTCCGTATTATTTCCATGGGTTTAGAAAAAATAAGAGAAAAAAGAAAAAGAAAAATAAAAGAATGAGAGAAGGGTTGGAAGAAGAAAAAGAAACGTAGTCTTTTCATACGTCTTTTCAATTCGAGAACTATCCTTTTGTACCTTCTTTCGACTTTTCTCATCCTTTGTTCCGTTAGATGTCGAGCGATAGTTGTCCCTTGATGAATACGTACGAATGGAAATTTTATAATGTCTACGTACGCGTACGAATTACTTAAATTGATTTACTCTTTTTCTCTCCCTCTCTCTTTTTTCTCTTTCGAATAATTGGACCGAGTTCTATCACTAGCAATGACGTCGTCTTCTTTACGCTTGGAAATGCGAGATTTTTTCTTCGAGAGAGAAAAAAAAAAAAAAAAAAAAAAAAAAAAAAAAAAAAAAAAACAGAAAAAGAATAGTAGTGGAATCAAGATGGGTCGCGTCGTAATCCAAGTAGCAATTTGATAGACCAACGGCCAGTTGGTTGCTAGCGGGTAGCTTGCTCTTGGAAACGAGTGCATCGCGCATCTTATCGACTTTGTCACATATAATGCGTATGCAGCGGAATCTGACTGATAATAAAACGATGTCGATGACCCTACTATTCATATCGTCATGGTATCTACCTGATACGCCACTTTCTACATCCAGATATACCTCTATAGATACATGTATTTGTTTTTATTCGTACGTCCCCAGTACGTTCGTTCATTCGTGCGTTCATGCTTGTGTGCGTATTTGTGTACTTGCGTGTAAATGGGTTGTAATCCTTTAAAAGGCCCAAGAAATTCCATTGTTCCAAGATCGTTCGTTGAATTTGGTCAAGCGTATTTCTCTTCCCTCCTCCCCAATCCTCAATAAAATAAATCCTAACAAGGGGAACGGATCGTTTTCTTATTACGAAAATCGGTGAATGGACAATATTTTTTGCGATCCTATGCAAGAAAAGCGTGCAAACGTAGGTGAGTAAATCTCGTCGGAGTTTCGGATGGCAATTTGTCAAGCAATCGTTGCAAAGCGATCTCCGGTTGCCAGAGCCTAACAATTCAAGCTGCGCAAAACAATTCTATTAATCATCCTACGAATCGCCGTTTTCACTTCCTTTGTTTTTGTTTTTTTTTTTTTTTTTTTTACCCATAAAGCCATAAAAATCATTATTATTTACTATTTTTTTTTTTTTTTTTTTCATTGTTTAAAAATATTAATTTTTCACATTTATCCAGAATCCGTTCGCTCGATATAATCGAGATAACATTATTTCTTGATCCCGCTACTTATAATTCTAAAGAAAATAGTAAATAACTGTAATGATAATGTGGAAAGAATGTAAATATTTTAGATTTCAACGATTTCGTAAAAGGCTCGCTTAACGATTTGATGTTTTAACGAGCGAAGAACATTGTTAGCGATTTCTATTTTTGTATCATCAAATTTATAATTCGACCTGTGTACATGTGTGCCCGCACGTGTGTATTCGAAATTATCAACTTCATTTTCCTACGCACATACATAGACACGCATACGTATCTATCAACAAAGACCAGATTATCCTAGTCGGAGAGAATGAGAGAGAGCGAGAGCGAGAGAGAGAGAGAAAGGGGAGATATTTATAAACAAACATCAGCCGACAATTATTTTTCAATCTTCTTAAGTATCTAGGTTGAAAGAAACGAGCTCTTGATTCACTCTTCTACCAAAACTCGAACGTAAAAGAAGCACGTGGCACAGAAATTTCTTCCTTCTTCCCTGCTGTTTATTTAAATAGTGAATATTCTTTTTCTTTTTCTTTTACGTCTGAGGGATCTCGGTATCTCGAAAATAGTAGTTGTAAGATAAAGAATTGAAGCAATTTTGTTGATTTTACAGGAACGTTTTGAAAGATGAAGGATGACGTGGACGAGGACGATGCTGGCACATCCTCCACGGGGACAGTGCCTGAAAGTTCGATTACCTACGGGTAAGTTAGATTGTTCTTTTTCCAACTTTTCTTTGTTTTTTCTTTTTTGTCTCCTTGCTTATCATTAATGGGTCAAGTAAAAGGAAGATACTGTTGCGAAACTTTACGTGGTTCGACAAATACTTGCATTGATTGCAATGCACGCGCTTGTTGTAATCCCATTAAGGTATAATACCACCATGGAGATAATTCATAAAATTTGAGTTGTCTTTGTTCCTCTCTCTCTCTTTTTTTTTTTTTTTTTTTTTTTTTTTTTTTTTCTTTTCTTTTCTCTTCTTTTTTCTTACCAATGTTAGCCATTCGTCTCATAAACGAGCGGACCATTGATAAAATAAAATCGTATTTGGGTATTCCAAAATAAGGTAAACAAAATAAGGCATTATCGGTAATCTGTGCCTTATTGAAGAAATGTCAAGTCGCGAGAAGATAGATAATATTTTTATACAAGACTTTGCACGTCAAACTTTGATCTTACAAGTATATGAGAAGAAATTATATTTTTTTAGTTGTGCAAAAAGATCGCAAATGACAAGAAATTTGTATGCGCTTATATATCGTCCGTCCGTTAAAAAATCATCGGGCGCGGACAACGGAGGCAAGCTCCTTCCGATGTGAGGAAAGCTTAAAATTTCGTCGTTATCGCTTGCTATGCGCTACCGGTACGGCTAGGCACTATCGGTTCTGCCCCCGTAAGTTCCCCCGGCCCTCGAAGGAGAGCGAGAGTAGCGAGCTCGTCTTCCGAGCTAAGTGTCAGTGGAGGGGAACAAGTACCGAGCCGTCGGCTAGCCAAGAGTGGGGGTAGCTGCGTAGCGGCAGTCAGCCTCGAGCTGCAGCGCGGTGTGGGTGTGTTCTTTCCTCATTCTATCCTTGTAGCGATTCACGAAGCCGGTTAGCTTTTAGACGAGACAGTGTGTGCGTTGACCTTTGACATTTTTCCTCTTTTCTATCTTCATTGACAAAGAACTCGACCTACGGCTCCTCGTGAGAAAGATTCATTTTATATCCTTTTTATATCTAATCATATCGAGGAGCTTCTCGCCTTCCCATTTTTCATCTGATCGTTCGAGAACACTGTGTCAAGGTCGCTGATAGAACGGACTTTGGCCTCTTTGTGAACTCGGAGCATGGAAAATGAATTTTTAAAACGTTTCTGCTCCTCTCGTTGTCTTCATCGTCTATCTTTGTCGTCTTCGTTATTCTCGCGGTCGTCAACGTCGTTCGTGTAAACAGAAGTTGGTGCGTACTCTCCTCTATGTGCGCGACTATCTACGGAGTATCGTGTATGCTTCTTTTAGAAAAATAATACGCAATTACTACGCATCTTGTGCCATTGTCCTCACCTCTTCTTTTCCTCTTTTGGGATATGGTACACGGTTTCAAGGTCGACAATCTCACGGAGTGAACGATCGGAGTTCTTCCGCGGGAATAGCGCGATCCAAATAGAGATCGGATTGAATCAGCTGGATCAAATAAGAGAAAAATAAAGAAAACGACGGAGAGAGGGTGAAAGAGAAAGGAAGAGAAGTTGCATAGACTTTGTTCCGATTTACGAAGATGTGACAATGACCATCGTCATTTTCGTCGCTGCAACGACGCCATTGCATTGTTTATTGAAGCTTCTTGATGATGACGCAGTTATCAACATAAGGACAACTTGGGAACTTTGGATTTAGTCAACGAAGAATTTTGATTACGACGGAAACGAAACAAAAGGAAAGGAAAACGACAACTTTATTCCGCAATGGAATATTTTCCTTTCTTTATTAATCCTTTCATTTTCCGTTCAATGCCACATGAAAATCATTGAAGAGAGATCGATCGTACAAGTGCTCGCAGTCAAGAACGAACATGACAAAGAATGAGAATAGGTTTTTTTTCTGTAGTTGTTTGCAACGACGACGACGACGACTTTCTAACGACGTGTAGTAAGCTCCAGAAAGAGAAAAAAGAAAGAAAAAAATGTGGTCCCAACAACAACAACAGCAACAACAACAACAACAACAAAAACAACAGCTTCAGCAACAGCAGCAGCAACCACGGACTTACTTGAGAGGAATTGCCTTTCAACATCCACAGCAACAGAACGTTCATCTCGGTATCGTCGGTGTCGACGATACGCCGCAGCATCAGCATCAACACCATCATCATCAGCTTCAACATCATCTGAGGGGATCGAGTGGCATGGATCTACCGTTGTCAAGGTCAGACAACGTTGTTTTTCACGTCGGTTTTTTCCGGTCATAACATATTTACGATGTATTTTATACATACATAACGTATTACTTTTTTACCTTTTTTTTTTTTTCTTTTTTTCTTTTTTTTTTTTTTTTTTTTTTTTTTCGGTCGACCGCTCGTTGTTCTTCCTAAAGGTTTATCTCATATGTAAACTATAATGCATTATTTTTCGATTCGTCGCGTTCCTTTAAAACGATGGCTTCACAGTTATCGTTTCCATTTTTAAGAAATGATAATATAGAATGGAAAATATGTAATAGATGCGTTGTTTGTTTCTTTTTTTACTTTGTTATCAAAATTTAATGCCTTTTTGTTTTTGTATTTTTTTGTAAAAAAGCTTTTAGGAACTTAGAATAACACTTTTACTATCTACTGCAAGTGAGGATGATTTGTTCATCGATCCAAGCTGAAAAATAAGCTACGTCGAAAAGTGTAAAAATTATATTCTCTCTCTCTCTCTCTCTCTCTCTCATTTAGCCTTGTATTTCGTGCACGCTCGGAATGACCGTGAGGCTGTGTTTTCGGTTTAGCAAGCACTTTTTGTAATTCGTATACTCTTTTTCCGTATAGATGTTCCATCAAGATGACAAAATATCTGTTTGATCGTGTATATATAATGAAGATGGGGGAGAAGGAGAAAAAGAAGAAGCATTTAACTTCTTATAATTCGAGGAAAAAGATAATTATATTTAGAATATAACTATTTAGAGGAATGAAATATTCTCTAACGTCAAGTGCACATAATTATTATATACTACATGTAAAGATTTCGGTAAGAAGGAACTTGTGCGAATTCGTCAAATTTCGTCATCGACAATCGTCGACTTTCTCGGGATAAGTCGAGAATATATTTGCATGGCTAATTGGATTTTAATCAAGCCAATCGCGATCGCTGAAATTTATAAGGAGCGAAGTAATCGTTTCTGTCGAAAAAGGTTTTAATGAGAAATATTTTCTCAAGAGAACTTTTATATACATCCGTACATATGCATGTCGAAAATTCGTGAGAAAGTATTTACCTTTACTTTAGACGAAAGATTATGATATATCCACGCATTGCGAATCTAACGCGACGAATCTTCTAATCTCAAACAGCTAGTAAAGAAAACTGTCCATCGTGTCTATTAGAAATAATTAAATCTAATGAAGAAAGTAAAAATTGCGAACGAAAAGATAAAAGAAAAACTTATTTTATTATTATTATTATTATTATTATTATTATTATTATTATTATTTTCTTCTTTTTATGTTCGTTTTTTTCCGACGATCATCCTTGATGACGAAAATGTCACACCCGGTCCACGAATACTTGACGACCTTGTTCACTTTCTTACGATTCGTATTCTCAGGACCATCAAGTTTGCCTTATAACGTAGTCTCTCAAAAGATATGATTTACTTACTAGACAATTTGGCAACTGGTTTCTTTTTCACCTGCCTTATAAATGAAAAACATTATATTATTCGAAATCGTTATTTCGATGATAAATATTAAAAGAAGAGAAAAGAAAAGGAAAAAGAAAAAGAAAAAAAAAAAAAAAAAAAAAAACCCCCCAAAAAAGAAAGAAAGAAAGAAAGAAAGAAAAAAGAAAATGAATAACGAAGGTCACGGGTTAGAGAATATTTTTATACATGAATATTTCTCACGGGAGAAGAAAACATCTTATAGACAAAGCTCCGTGTCATTTGAATCGTTCAACCTTTTTCAACCTTGCGGAAATTTATTCGCGCTGGTCCAGTCTTTAACGAAACAAACACATAAGAGTACATAGGTCGCATCTTCAGAGGAGACGAAGAAGCACCTTTTATGCGTGCCCACGAAAAAGAGGGGATTCAGTTAAGGCCATTCGTAAGATCGTCCCGACGACGCTAAAAGCAATCAAACTCTTTGTTTTTTCCTTTGGGATTCATCGAGGAAAGCTCGAAGCTTCGTCTCGTTCGTCATCAAAGTTCATCATCGTTATTCCTACCACGAATTTCGTAAGCTCGAGTCAAATTCATCTGTTTTATTTTTATTTTTAGCTTACGAGAGAGAAGGGAAGGGGATGATGGTGGAATGGAGTCGCAGAAAAGATGACTCCGAATTGACTTGCTTACCCTCCTCCCCACCCCCTCTATATTCCACTTATTTCAAGACAAATTGTATTACGAGTGAATTGAATCGTACCGAGCTTCAGTTGGAAACTCTTTCAATTCTGCAAATTGGTTGCCCGTGGTATTGTTCATAATGTTACTTATATTTGCATATTTGCTTAATTTAGTAGTTATCTAGTTATATTAGATTAGTAGTTATCATTGATTAAGCAAATATCAAATGGCCTATTACGAATTCAAATTTCATATTGCATTTCGAATATGTGTTCGCAGAATAGAGCAAAATAGTGATCGAAAATGTAAGGCGAGATAGAAATGCTACTAGAAGAGCTACTACTGTCTATTTTGTCGAGTTAAGCTTCAATATTCTTATGTAAACAACACATTATTACGTTATTAAATGACGAGTGGAACAGAGTTGATCGATAGTTATTAAAAAAAGAAAAAAGAAAAAAAAAAAGAGAGAAAAAAGAAGAAGAAGAAGAAGAAGAAGGAGTCAGATTCATTTGTTAATTGCAATAATATCTTTGATCGGACATATTGATAAGTGGTTTGCGTAGTAGCGCACAAACTTATAAGCAAACTTATAGATATCTACGTTCCAATCTAATCAGCCTGTGTATGTAGGTACATGCTGATTCCACATCAGCGACGCGAAAAAAGTGAAAGAAAAAGCAGAAAAAAAGGAGCACACGAAAGAAACTTCTTCCTCGTGCGATTCGTCTTCAAGGATAACAGAACGAAGAAGAATTAATTATCTCGAACTCGTCTCTTTCTCCCGTTTGACGACCGTCCACTCGCGACTCTTTTTTCTTTTCCTTTTATTTTTATATCTATTTTTTCCATATTTCTTTTCCTTTTTTCTCGACAACAGAATTAAAACTTCTTTTGCATTTCATTTGACCTATAATGTGATGGCATTCAAAAAATATTTTCTTCGAGACTCGGGGAAAAAAAATGGTCTGCAAGGTCGTCTTGGTTACATTTGAGGAGATGAACAAAATTTGCATTGTATCATATTATTTCTTTTCTTTTTCGATTCGATTGAAATTCGATGAAAATTTATTTCGATGATAGGACCGCTACGCAGCTTGCATTCGCGCTTAACAAGAGAATTATCGTTTCTCGTACTTTTGATTAGACTTGGAGAGTAGACGATAAAAAACTGCATATGCGGGGTTGCGTGCTCGAGATACAGAACGTGTGCATTTGAAATGACGTATCTCGTAACTCAAGCTATAAAAGAGGTGGTAAGGTTAGTTAATCATTACCAAGAAGTTTCATCTCTCTCTCTCTCTCTCTCTCTCTCTTTTGTTTTTCAATATGAATTTTCACGAAAAATTATTAAATATGTATTTCATGTACATAGATACGTGGTGGTGCAACAGGTACGACGTCCTACCGCAATTTCTCGCCCTACCACAACACTCGTTTCGCTCGCGATATCTCTCTTTCGAAACTTTATGTCCAAACACCCATAGAAAACATCTGTCAATGTCGGTATTAATCTCGCATATTTGTCGTTCTATTTTGTAAATTACATTAGCGATACGTGAACAAAGAAATTGATGTTTCGTTGCAAGGCATACATTGGTACGTTTTATAATACATATCAAAGAGTTTTAACATGAAATAATGAATTCATATTGCCATTTTCTATACCCATAAAATACATATACATGCGCAAAATAAAGTTTAGATAATTTTTCATTGAGTTTCAGAATTTTAGTTTAAACTTTGCATTTTCTCGTATCGCTCGACGATAACACATGAGTACCTTATCTGTTCGACGATACACTTGGTAAATATTTTTCAAAATAAACTAAAATAGACATATAAGCTGTTTTGCATTAGATGCGCCATTGCGTTCGTTTTAGTCGCTGAAAACTAACGATAAGTGGTGGGCGGACGATTTCGTGGAAATACGAATACTGCGTGACAACGAGAGCAAGTCGTTAAACGTCCCTCCTAATGTCGATTACCGAAAGGTAGAGTGAGAGTTACGGTATAACTACCCTCTTTCGCAAGAAAAAGAAAAAAAATGGAAAAAACTCGTCTGGGTGCATGTTGCGTGCGACGCATTATGCACATTAAATCGACTGGACAGGAGAAAAGGCGAGGAGAAAGGGCTCTGCCTATTAAACGGGAGAATAGAAAAAAAAAAAAAAAAAAAAAAAAAAAAAAAAAAAAAAAAAAAAAAAAAAAAAAAAAAAAGTGTCTTTTTTCCTTTTCCCCCTAAAAATGGTAAAATATTATTATCAAACATTATTAATTATTAATTAGGCGTTGAATCGATCTAATCTAATGCGGGGAAAGAATAATATATACACGAGTATATATTATTTCACCTTCTTTATCAAAGATAGTTTCTCGTTCATGGGTATTTCGTTCTTGCATAATATAAGTCTCTCCTACGATATACTTTACGGGTGATATCACCCGTTATTTGATAACGATGCTACGTGAGTTATGACATATACTTACTACTACATTTCCTTGTTATTCCAAAGAAAAAAGTTTTTCTTCCGTTAGCTGAATCATGAAAGGAGGAGTAATAGAGGATCGTTTGTCGAGTATATGTGTCCGAGGTCTTATATAACTTTCTATTGAAAATTTGCACGAAAATTTGCTTCAATAATATTAATAATTATTTATATACTAATGTCTACAGCAATTGCAAAAGTTATTTCAGAATGTGCAATAACGAGCCGATGTAATTTGCACTAAATATACGTTAATCGTATTATCGCAATATCGTTAATTAATATCACTCGATAATTTACTTGCGTACGATTACCATATACCGATAAATGCGACAAACGAGCGATCGGTACCTTTGTACAACGATTTTTCCAGTAAGTGCACACGTTCGCTTTCTCTCTCTCTCTCTCTCTCTCTCTCTCTCTCTTCCTCTCCTAATTAGCTTCACCGAACCGAAGAAGGCCATTAGCTGTCAATTTGTACGGGCCGTCGAGCGTAGATTATGAATTTTAACGATTTCACGTTCGAATTGAACCCTTTGCGGCCCTCAAAAAAAAAAGAAAAAAAAAAAAAAAAAAAAAAAAAAAAAAAAAAAAAAAAAAAAAAAGTATTAAACTATATTCCTCCTTTCTTCCTTTCTTTTTTGTCTTTTTGTTTCTTTTCTTTTTTCTTTCTTTTTTTTAATTTTCTTCGGCTTGAACGTCACGTGCCACGTTTAAAGATAGTGATTTTTTTTTCTTACACGTGCATGGAGCAGCAGCAGCAGCAGCAGGCTCGACCGATTATTAATTGCACTTAAAGTGGATTTACTCTGTGCTTAGGCTCTTGTAGAAAGCTTTACGAATCGATTGGACGAAATGAGCGTGCGTATGCATACATATACATGCATATGTGGACATGGACATGCACGCACGTTTATATGTTAACGTTCGTTAAACGTACAAGATAATCGTAATTAAAGCATCGAGAGATAAAAGTCTAATACGAAGGAAACATGCAATTTTCGACAGGGGTCGACGACCGAATCTGCCGCCGAGCCTTCACTTTTATTTATGATTGAAACTTTCGACGATCATTCGATGCACTCGATTACTTTTGTTAGCTTAACTAATTAAATAACAAGGGATAGGATTTATTTTATGTCTTTTTCTCTTTGTTCCTTTCTTTTTTTCTTTCATTTCTGCGATAGATCGCGAAAATTAAAGAATCTTTCAACTTGATAAACCAACAGGAGGATGGACAAGTACATATGACTTTGTGAATAATTTATTAAGATTTATTAAAAAAGAATCGGAGATTTTGAAGTGGAGAATTTCCGTTCTTTGAAAGACAAAATGATTTTTCTTAGAGAGGCAACGTCGATCGATCGGCTCGTCGAAACGACTCTTACGGGCAATCGCGTATAAACGAGTGCAATTGATTAAATAACGTATCGAACGGCAAACTCGTTAATAGTTTCTTGGCCTCAGGCAAACAGCTGTCCATACTACGGCGCACTTGTGACCTTCGCACATAAAATTGTAAACCAAGGTACCTGTCTACGTCGCGAAGGTAGAAGAAAGAAAAAAAAAAAGAAGAAAATTACTTTCTCGGAAAAAGAGACAAAAATATGTAAAGTTCTCTTTTATTTAAATACTCCAAATTATACTCCATATTACTCAATGTGTAATGAAAAATCTGTCAATGAGTATAGGGATTCAATTGCAATGTCCGTATCGATTGCAATAGAAAAAATATATTCATAAAGTAATAAATAAAGTATGTATACGTGCACATTTGATGGATCGAGATCATAATGATGGATCACAGACTATAATGAAGGATGATAAGTAAGTACATCGTTTCGGAGAACTTTCGTGGAGAAGATTCAAAACGCATTAATAATCAATTTAATATTTGATTTCGATAAAAAAAAAAAAAAAAAAAAAAAGAAGAAAAAGAAAAAAAAAAAAACAATAAGTTAGTCAGATGTCATCGTGGGATATCTCATAGTTCGTAATACGTAAAATGGTCGTATAGATTTGTTTGCAATTTGCGATGACCATCGTGCGTTTCACTTATCCAATGGGAATTCGGCAAAGAAAAACAGCAGGAAGATGATTCGATCGGAAGTGCGTATCCGTCCTACGGTTTGATTCGTGCTGTAACACCAACTACTTTTCAGTCTGTAATGCGATTCACGTAACGTGCACGTCACGTGAGACGTAGTCGATGTTACAAGGAATAATAAGGGAATGTGGAAAAGAGCGGGGAATATTAAAATCTCCTTTCTTCCGTCTATAGATGTCTATAGATTATATTTTCTTATCAGTCGAATTTTAGTCGAAGAATTCTGTGGGCCGCGCGCTACTGCTCGCCTCGACTCTTATGGTTATGCGTTTTAATAACAAAACATTTCATGACGTAATTCATTTTCTTTGTACGCCACGTGACATAATAGACTTCGGAATGCGTCAATTTGCAACTTGGGGCTGAGGTCTTTTAAGTTCGGCTAATAAAAATTCATTAAGATCGAAATCTTGCATCGTCGGGGATCGATCAGTACTCTCTCTTGTCTCCGTGTTGTTTATTACGTGCGCATACGTTTTTTTCTTCTTCTCTTCCTTCTTCTTTTTTTCTTTTAACGCAATGTCACACGCGGCACGGACGAATTAAAATGACGAACATGTTTCGTGGGTTACTGACCGACGAGACGACGCTGCAACTTTAGATTAAAATATAGTGGCAAATAGGGAGATCCAATTTATGTAATAAAAATAATTAACGATATTGTACGATTTTTTTTTCTCTCTCTTTTTTTTTTTTTTTTTTTTTCTTTTCTTTTTTTTTTTTCAAGTATAGGAAAGAAGATCGAACGACGAAGGTGTAAAATTAAATATGAAATAAGCGAGGTTTCTATTACTTATTGCATAAATTACTATTGTTCAAATCTACTACTACTATTGTTCAAATCGTGAAAAATGTTTAATAGCTTTATTTTTGCGCAGAGCCGATTGTACATTTTCAAATCATTCCTGTATTCAAACAATTTTTGAAGAAAAAAAATTGCTACCTTCGTCGTCGTCATAATGATCGTTGCAAATTTAGTATTCGTTGGCTCATTTGTGATCTAAAAAAGGACGACGACAACGAAACAAGAACGAAATCGAGGACAGAAAATGACCGGTGTATAAAATTGTTGAGAACGTTTGTCGAATGTTGTTGTCCTTTGCATCGTGAAAAAAAGAAAATAATCCACGTTTATTTCGTGCGAAATTCGTGCGAAGAATATCTTTCAAGAGCTAAGATTTCAGAGATAAAAATGTTATATCAAAGCGAGCAAAGATGAAAAAAGGCATTTGCTAGTGGGCGACGATGGTTTTATTTTATAAGAATCTCGTCGTTTTTATGTAACGCGCAAGTTTTTCTTTAATACCAAAGTCCTTTTTGCTTTTTCATCGGCAAAACATTTTCTTTAGCGCAGCTTTCTCCCACTCGTCGTTCTTTATTTTCATGGCGTTGCGTGATCATTATCAACGGATAACGAATGACGAGAATCTTGCATCGGCAAAGTAAAAAACACTTAAATGCGTATTGTGAGAAATATGGCGGCTGTAACTACTCAATGCTGAATCGCGTCTGGTCTGGCTTGCGATCCTTATCTACTTGCCACCTCTGCTGCTTCGTGTGCGGCTAGTCGGAAATAGTAAGAGAACTCGTCGTCTTCTTCGATACAGAGAAGAAGACGCTTTAAAGAATGAATCGAGTGAAATATCGAAGAAATATAAAAACGCCATTTTCCGAACGACGCCGAACGACGCCGAACGACGCCGAACGACGCCGAACGACAACGCCGAACGACGCAGAATTCTCTCTCACACGCACACGTATACTGTCTCTCTCTCTCTCCCTCCCCCCTTCCTCTCTTGTAGTCTCGTTGAAGGTATGGCGTACGAAGGTCACCTTCCTCTACCACCCTCACGCAGTCTGCCGAAGGGTGGTCATGGTCGAACATCGAGAGGGCTGTTGCGAGGGTGCGAGACGCGTTAAAGGGAGAAAGGGCGTCTGGCCGTCGAGAGATGCGCATAGGCGTGGTCGTGGCGTATCGTCTGCCTCCATCCACCCACCCATCTTCCTAAACCCTCTTCTCTTTTCATATTCCATCCATCTATGGAATTGTAGAAATAAACGTTGAAATCGATTTTATCGGGATATGCGCGGATTTACGATTGAGCATTCTCGTCGGACAATTTTCTTAGTCGCCCATTTGAATTTTATCTGCAAACCTTTTTACACGTTCGTGGACCCATATAAAATGGAGCAGCTCGACAAAATCGTTATTTTCTGTATCTTCTTTTTTTAAATTTAAACACGAACGAATCGAACGAAAGAGAAGGAATAGGTGTGATCCGTAAAATCGAGAAAGCGAGAAACTGAGAGGAGAGAGAGAGAGAGAGAGAGAGAGAGAGAGAGAGAGAGAGAACACATAGTCTGGTCGATCGGAGTAAAAAGAGGTGGTACACGCCGACTGCTTTAGTGGGGGAGATACGTTGATTTACGAGAGACAGGGAGAAGCGAACGAGGGGAAGGAGAGAGAGAGAGAGAGAGAGAGAGAGAGAGAGAGGGAGAGAGAGAGAGAGAGGAGAGATTCGGGGCTGTTGACCGGGCTCTGGCGAATTCGAAAGGCTCACGCAGGCTCGCAGTGAGGCAGGACGCGGATTGAAACGCGACGAAGACGACTACTACTACGACACAAGTACCACTACTATTACTATTGCGACGACGGCTAAACTACTACTACTACTACTGGTACTATTGCTACTGCTACACTACTACCACCACGAGCAACGCCACCGCCGCCCTGCTTGCCTGGCGTGTCTCACCCTCCCCACCCTTCCTCACAGACAGCCTGCTTTTCCCCACGTCGACGCCCAAATTTCGCAGTGGTTTTCAAACTTGATGGTTCTCAACATTTTTCTCAAGCCTTGAACTTGCCAGATATAATATCACTCCCTTTTTAGCAATCTACTTGTTTTATCAATAATTTCGCGATCTTTACGTTTAGAAATGACTAATAATGAAAATGTACTTATCGATACTGTTTAGTCTTTTTATTTTCAACGATTTCGAAGAGACAAAAAAAACACATCGTAAAGCTTCGTCGTAGATTATTTGTTTATTCTCCTTTCGTTATATTGCAAACGATTTGTTTATCAAAATCTTTCCGATATAATCATAAATAAAAAACAAAGAAAATTGTACGACGGTTCGTACAAACGTATGACTCTACTCGGGCTAATTCGTAACCATGACCTTGAACGCGTAGTCAGGACGAGAAAGAATGGATACGTACGTACATACATGCATACCTACCTACCTACCTACCTACCTACCTACCTACCTACCTATCTACCTACACACTTGTACGCCCCGTTACACCTAAAGCTAGACTGATATATCGATCTTGTACTCATGTACGTACATACGCTATCCAGACGACTCTTTTTTCTCTTTTTTGCTCGTCGTTTTTGTGTTTTTCGCTCGCAAACTCGGCGATATGCTACTGAAATATAACTCTCCTTCGAAAGCTTCGGAGGGATGTACAAGTGCAAAAGGTGAGGACCGAGAGAAAGGGGGGGGGGGGGGAAGGAGGATAAGGGTCCTTTGCTTTTGCGTCTCGAGACGTTCTTATTTGCGTTTGATTCATTTTTAGAATGAAAAGCAATGAATTATTATTATTAAGATAGGTTTGTGATCTTGCGAGAAATAAAATTTTTTCGTCCCTTGTTCAATGGGTCTGCTCGAAACATCATCACTATAAATGTCGGTGTATCACTTGTAAAAAAACGATGACGCAGTCACCTCCGTTCAGACTAATTTCCAGATAGCTATATTTTATCGAGATATATTTCCGGCAGGATAACATTTTTAATCCAATTACAAATGAAAAATTATGAATCGAACTGAAATTCAAATCAGATTTAACGAAACCTGATATCGGGCAAATGAATGAAGAAATAAGAAAAAAAAAATAAATATATATATATATATAAAAGTATAAAAAAGTATACTTAAAGTTTATATATTGAAAAAGGAACCGGAAGAGGAAGACAAAGAGATTTACCGCGACCTACCCGACGCATTCGACGCAGCAAGCGTCTTTTCTCTTTCTCTTTGATTCACTCTCTCTCCCTCCCTCCTCCCTTCCTCTCTTTCTATGCGCCGAAGGATGCATGCGTCATCCGATGTATCGAAAAACACAGAGTTGGCATATAGCAAGAATCCTTTATCGAAATAGAAAAGTCGTATGTCTTTTCAGTTATTTAAGCTATATGTACTATAAAAAATATCTACGAACAAAGAAAAAAATGAAGATAAATCATTTGGCTTTTGTTCGTGAGAAGATAGCAATTGCAATATCGATATTAACACGTTGCCGGAAATGATGGCTATAGCCGTCTTGCACATAACGACTCACGCTCAATTTCATATGATGGTCATAAACAATTGAAAAAAAAAGAATGTTTCTGAGCACGATCGTCAAATTAAAAGTGTGCGGCAACGTGTTAAATAATTGATTATCGATCGAAGTTGATATCTTGTTCTTTTCCTGTTCTCGAGATGGATAAAAGTGATCGTCGATCGAATTTTCGAAAGCTTTGTTACAAAAAATGACATCTTGAAAAGGATTTGTCTTTTTTTACATAGTCGAGAATGGTATATAAAAAAAAAAAAAAAGGAAGAAGAAAGAAAAAAAGGAGGGCCCTTTATAGGAGACACCAGAAGAGAGAAACCGTAAGGAATGTTTCTAATAGAAATTTCATGACTAGCTATCAACCGTTTCTCTCTCTCTCTCTCTCTCTCTCTCTCTCTCTCTCTCTCTCTCTCTCGCTCTCTCTCTCTCTCTCTCTCTCTCTCGCTCTCTCTCGCTCGCTCGCTCGCTCGCTCTCTGTCCTTCGTTTGCCTACTTCTTTTCCGGTTTAATCGTCTTTCTTACTTGAAGCCTGGACAGCAGATATGTGAGAGTAAAAAAGATGGCGGATGATGTAAGCCGAAACTGGGAGCGAACAAGCGCTTAGATACATCTTAAGTCTCAAGTCCTCCTCTCGAGTTATAATAATGAAACTTTTCTTAATTTAGATATAATAGATTTAATGTTATTTCCTCTTCCTTATTGCAAACACTTATTTAGATTTGATTTCTAACGTTTAAAGGACGTAAGAAGTAAAGTCAAGTTTCTAATTGAAATTATCTATGTGCGCGTTCGTTGTATCACGATCGGCAAGCTAATCAGTTCATAAAGAAGCAACTCATAGGTTGTCATTAATGTCGTCATATAAAATAAATAAACTGCGGTTATAAGCTTTATATATAAACTTTAAGCATACTTTTTTATTTATCTTATACATACACACACACACACATATAAGCGATACTTAGATCGCTTCGTTGCTGCTATTATTAGTTATGTACGTTGCATATATAATGACGTTCTTTAGATATATACATTGTTAAACGATTTTCGTTAAATAGATAAACGACTCTGAACGAATAATGCCCAATACGATTTCCCGAATATTGTTAAAGTTTCGTAGCTTATCAATAAGTATGATTAAAAAATGATCGGTATCTTTTATATGCTCGTAATCTCATCCGATTGATTTCAGTCGAGTTCACAATCGTCTATCAAGAAAACACGAAAATATTGTCATAAAAAAATAATATCTTATCGTTCTTTCCTCGAACACAACTACGTATACTTGGGTATGTACGCACGTATGTACGTACAGAATGCGCGCTTTGGCCAAAAATAAATTTTTATTTGATGCAAAATTAGAATTTGATTCGATGATTGCGAGACAACTTGGAAAATAACGAAATTCAATTGGATTAGTTAAGTAATTCAAAATAATGCAGAAAAGTGAATAAGCGTAAGAGGGAAAGAGATAATGAGGGAGAGAGAAGGAGAAAGAGAGTACAAGTTATTTAACGATATTTGTGCGTCTTGCAGGAGAGCTATGCGAAACGATCGCATCGTTGAAATCGTATCCCTTGAAAAGTGTTTTTAATTATATCGATAATTGAACGCGCACAATTGTCTAGTAAACTCGACCCACTTGACGATTTGCCTGACCACCCCCACTGTCATAAAGATGGACCTAGGAATTGGAAGAAACGTTCGAGGCTGATTATACGTTTTGCAAGCTCACGCTATAAATAATATCGATATCATAATACTTGATCGATGGTATATAATTAATCTAACGCTCTTAACGGATGCCATTAGATCTAAGCGTTCGATACAAACGCATTCTATATACGTTTCTCTTTCTCTTTTTGCTTTGCTTTTTTGTTCTTTTTTTTTCTTTTTTTTTTTTTTTTTTTTTTTTTGTTTCTTTTTTATCATTTTTTTCAGTTTTTAAATAGGTCGACGAAGGAAATAAGAAAAGAGCGTTACTACGCTTCGCTACACATTTTCTTTTTCTCTTTCTTTTTTCTTTTCTTTTTCTTTTTTTTCAATTAATGCAAAGACAAGAACCGCGATTGACGGTTATCCCGCGAGATATTAAAAATATTCCTTTTCGTTCTTTTACAGATCGTTGCATTCGCGATCACGCTCGAACACATATTAACGGATGAAGATATTGTTTAGCAACAGCGATTGATCGATACGCTTTGATATTGAACGATGCCTTTCTTACCGATTTTGTTGAATTTTTCGAGGCCATAGTCGTAACCGCTCCCCCGTGGACTTGAGCTCCAAACTCTATCAAAACATTCAAACGAGGAATCCTCTTAGCCCTCGTTATCGTTAGCGATAAAGCGTCCAAGGCCGCTTGCTGGATAATTGGACAGAATAGTTTCATCATTGTGTAACCTGCTCGGATAACCTCGAGACACCAATTTTTCTTTCTTTCTTTCTTTCTTTCTGTCTTTTCTTTTTTCTTTTTTTTTTTCTTTATTTCTTTCTCCCACTTAATCCACGTTTTCGGGAGTCCATTGTTGACGATATGGCAATGAACCAGATACACCGTTCATAGGGGTATAAGATAATTATTAAGATAGTTGGGAACAGTCGATCTTACAATCTTGACAAATAAATGAAGATATACCTTATATATATATACGTACACACCCATGTGCATGCATGCACGCACGCGCGCGCGCGCGCACGCACACACACACACACACACACACACACACACACACACAGCTTATTTATTTGTCGCGATATAAAATATCATATTTTGAGAAACAGGGATTTTTCTTCATTTCTCTGTTTCCTCGCTCCGAGGAGAAACGGGAGTGTTGCAGCGCGAAATAACGTGTTTGCAGCTGTTAAAATATTTTGCTCGCACAAAGTTGCTCGAAAATCAAGCGATTTATGCCGTACGAAATTTAGATACGTCGTGAATGTCGCATCGTCATTTCCATTAATCTTATATATAGTACATTATATACATAGACATTTACCATCTACGCATACGTGTATGCACATTCTTACACGTAAATATTCTAGTTATTCTATTTGGTACTTTAGTCTTGTTTACGAATATCCATCGTCTAAAAGACGGCAATCGTATTTCGAGGCAATCAGCCAGATGCCCGGAGATATCGAACGGAAGGCCAAAGTGTCAGTTGTTTATTGCAAGCCGACTTAGCATGTATTTACGAACTCTAAGATCTGTTTCCCTTGAAATTTTATTCAAATGTAAAATTATATTGCGATGACATTAACGCATATTTTACATGAAAATACTGATAAACAATGTTAAGAAATATATTTATACAGATGTATATACTGCGAATAAATATGCATACGTTTAGTATAAACATACATTTGTGGGATTTTATGCGTTATACGTATCTATACGTTGTACG